>NW_024885344.1:13444375-13469375 GCF_019232065.1 Centrocercus urophasianus
GCCTTGCCTTGCCTTGCCTTGCCTTGCCTTGCCTTGCCTTGCCTTTCTTTTCCTTGCCTTGCCTTGCCTTGCCCTTGCCCTTTCATTTCTTTTCCCTTGCCTTATTGCCTTATTGCTTTATTGCCTTATTGCCTTCCTTTCCCTTTCCTCTGTGTTTTGTTGTACAGTAACATCACTGAAGCATATTAAAAGCACTTCCTTTTTTTTAAATACAAGCTGTACCACATCTTAACACTTAAATTGCTTGGCTTATCCTACATACACATCTAAATCTGCCAATAAGCTCTAAAATAACTGTTGCCAACTGTGCATACAGGCAAAATCATAGAATAATTTAAAGAACATCATTTTTCTGCCCATACTTTCTATTAATCATGCGAGTCAATAATTAAAAACGACTTGTTTTTTCCTGTTTGTATACGTATATGGTTTTTAAGAATCATGATAGCCAATGATAAGCAACACATCAAACAGGGAAAGTAGCAGAATCTGCAGTAGGAACTGCTGAAGACTTGGATGGTTTTATTTACACGTATTTTACTCTAAATTTAACTCTGGATCTCATTACTTGGGTTTATGAAAGCGTTAACATCTCCAGAAAGATTTTACAAAAATACAAGGTACTTGAGTGTTTTCATGCCACCACTTAAAAAAATGTTTTGCCACAAAAACAGAATCAGTCATTACGAAAGTAATCAAAGCCATGCAAATTTAGACTGAAACAACGAGCAAATAAAGGGTGCAGAAATGATTCAAAACATGGCATTAGTGTAATGCACTTAGGACACTGTAAATGCCTTGCTGCTTCTGAAATTCCCTAACAAGGTGAGTGAAACTATTCTAAGAACACTATTATCAGGAGACACCTTTGAACTGATCTATCCTGAAGAATAACCTCCAGAAAGATAAGGTGAGGAGGAAGGGAAGGGAAAAAAAAAAAACAGGGGAAAAAAAAAAAAGAACTTTCATATGTTTGTTGGCCACACAGCACAGCTCCGACTTCTGAACATTTTTCCCCAATTATTTTTGTAAAGTATTGATCGCAATTTAATTTTGCAGTCCCAACATGAGAGGCGCTTCATGCTGAAATGTCTCACAGGAGATTGTAATCAGGGTCTAGCCTGAAGGTGAAGCACTAGTACATAGGTTTTACTCTATTCCTCCACTCTTCATCAGTTCTGGGATTGGAGCAGAGGGCATTCTCAGGCAGATTAATTTTTGACGATGGGATCGATGGAAGATGTTTTTTCCTCCTGACATTGAGTCATCTAATTTGCTGTTTATCTTTGGCTTATTGAGTTTCGAGCATTGTTAAATCATACCTTTCAGCTGTTTAATTTCAGATGTGAATTTTGCATTCCCCTCTTGTACTTTGGCATAACTCTTTTACCTAAAATGAGCAGGGTGATGGGCCTTTTTTGACACCAGGTTACTGCTTTTGAGTCTGTTAAGTACTCCAAGGTAATGTTATAGTACTTTCTAGCCTTTTTTCTTTGCTTGTGGCCATAGATCAGATCATCTCTAGGGAAATCATTACTTGCCATCATTATTATCCCTAGCACCTTCATCTATTCTCCCTTGTTTCCTGACTCCATTGCTTGATGAAGTGCCTACTTGTGAGGACACCTTTAACTCAGGTCTAATAATTAACCCCTTCATTGCTCAGGATGTTTCCTTTTTTGTTCCCTTCCTCAATAAGTTGCAATCTATGAATTTAGCTTTTGGAGCAGCTTACAATAACAGCGCACTGGACTCACCCTGAAAGCTTTCTTTTTTTTCTTTTCCTTGTTTTGTTTTAGTAGCAGAGTGAACATTTTCCAAATATACTGCTAATCATAAATAAAATGCTTTCACTCAAACAAAAATGGGCTTTACTTAACCTTTGTTAAAGGGTTATACATTATTGCTTTACGTTTCATGAGGAATGTTCTAACCTTGGCCCAGCTCTGAACAATCTATGAAATATCTCTGCAATTATAAATATGTAATGGCTCAACATGTGTGCATACAATTATAAATATTCGTATACTGTGGTGACCAGTAAAAGCTGGCCAGAAGCAATAAAGTATCTTTTCATGTGGAGATGCTAAAATATTGTATATCACACTGACTTTGAATTGCCCATTCATATTAATAAAAGATATTTTTATTCTATATTGTCATTAACTTGGACTCAATTGCCAGAATGTTGAGCTGTGTATATACCGGTTCAGGGAGTCCTTTCCAACAGTTCACAAGCTCAGCACAACTAGTATGTTCATTCCTACCTTGTATGCATGTAGTATTCACCACATTCACAGCACTCCAATGGTTTTTGTAGGATGCAAAGGGTTGGCTCATTCTAATTCTCATTTCTGCCCAAATTCTCTAGAAAAAGGTGTAACATTTCAGCCTGCTGTGTTCTGCCGAGGCAACACACCACCACAGCTTTCTTGTGTGATCTGTGGCAGCCTGGCTGATAAAATGTAAAAATACTTTAAAGGTATATAAGTATTTACTGATGAATCTTGCAATTCAGAGCTGTCCTTTGGAAGGCAGAGGTCATGGATAAACCTGACTGGCATGTACGACAAATACTGTTCACGGCTCCACTAAGGTAAGCCACAACAGACTTGGAAGAGGTGTGGGTTTAACTCCCATTCATGTCATTAATAGGTATCCAAGGGACGCAACAGATCTATTGGTAGGCATTTGCACACATAGCAACATGTGAGCATATGTGTGAGTAATAATGTATGTATATAAATACTCATTATGCATATTCATAATGGATTCCTGTATCTTACACTTACACTTAAGTTTTCTGTCCTGTCTGTTCTATCTGCTTTCTCCTGCCCATTTTAATTCATATTTCTTCAAAAAGTTTTCATCTTTTGGGCAGAAGACTGCTTGTGATAATGTCCTCTGAAAAGTGAAAACCCCAGCTCAAACTCTGAGTTTAAAACATTTCAGCCAATTCATGTGATAAAAATTTTCAATCTATGTTCATTTTTTACAATTAACATTGACATTTATTTACTTCATGGCAATTTTTAAGATAAAGGTTTGAATTGAGCATGCTGGCTTTCATATAATAACAGTGAAATGGTGATAAAAATATTGATACGCGATTAAATTGAAAGTTATAAATGTAATATTAAATTTATGTTGTTTTTTGATGTTATTTTTATGGTGAAAAATTAAACATAAGTTTGCAGAGCATCTACTAGTACATCAGTATTTTATATTTCTTAGAAAAGATTTGTATATACAACACCTTGGTACAAAGCACCACGTAGGAGATGAGATATTACAGGCCAAGAATTCAGTGTATCAAAATTGGCATATGGGGTTTGAAACATCACAGCGTTAGCAAGTCTTAAGCTTTTTAGAGGTCTAGACAAGATGTACAGTAAGGCATGTGTTACGTCTCTTCCTGGTGTTTGCAACATTGCCCTATTTTGGAGCACTGCATCTTGGATGTTTTGCAAGGCAGGCATCTTTTGGGCCAGGCCACCGCTTGAAGGCCCTACTAGCAGCAGTTCATCCCTTCGCTGCAGCAGTGCAAGCAGCTGTAATTACTGGCTGCAGGTGTAAATGCTGGCTCCCTTGGCCTGAGGGAACTGAACCTTGGCCATGATTAAAGGTAGTTAGCTATCCCTAATGACTACAAACATGCGGTGCTGATAATTACTACCACATTTCATTCCACCACCCCTGAGGACTGACCTACTGCCAGCAATAAACTTAGTGGTGTTGTTTTTTATTTTTTTCCTAAAGTTTTATGCTTTTTGGAATTCAGTTTTACAATTATTTAAAAATCCCTAAAACTTCTTTAAAAAATAAGATTTTTTGAATCCTTCTTGTCCCTCTTTGATTCACTGTGACCTGTGGTATGAGAACGAAGGCTGTAAATGATCTGATAGGAGCCAGAAAGGGCAGAATGCTGGGTAATGATGAAGTCTGACCCAATATGGTGACTTTCCATATTCCAATTTGTGCCAGTCATATCAATTCGTACATTACTTTGATGTTATCAAACCTGTGAAGCTACAGCTAATGTTACTCTTCACATATTAAAGTCAATTACAAGCTTATATACTCTGCTGCTTGATGGCCTAAATGAGCATATTCATGGTATGCACAATAAGAGCTGGTTATTTGATTATAAAGAAAATTAGGATGTTCCTATCGTTAGAATCTGCGGCTGCCTGCTCTGAAAAAGCAAGATGTGCCAGTTCCATAAAATGCTTATCTATTAATCAATTGCATTAAAATATAATCCCCTTTGAAGGTATGTGTAAAGGGCAGAGTAGCTGCAGCAGAAGGATTTTTCATTCTGCAGTAGAAAGACCCCAGTCCCCAGATCTTCAGGAACTGGTTTCTGGTACTACAACCATCATTTATTTTCCCAGAGGACACATCTATTCAGATGGTCTCACTATGTTATCACTGTTCGTGACTTTTGCTACAGAGATTGCTGTCTTAAAAACTCACTGAAATCTTTCCTCTCTGCCTTTACAAAAACATAAAGCCCAATTAAGGAAATGCAAACAGGAACTTTTTCTGAGCCTTCAATAACAACATAACAGATTGCGACACAAGGAAACAAAGAAGTGAACGTACGCTTAGTCCCTCTGGCAAAGGAAAAAACAAACGAAAAAACATGATCTCTTTGGCATTTAAAAAATATCTTTCTATATTGTAACATAAAAGAAAAAAGTCAATAATGCAGAGCTGCTACTTAAAAAAAAAGGAGGAGAAAAAAAAAGAAAAAAAGATACTACAAGATGCTCCAGTTAAAATATCTCTTAACTGGCTCCAGAGGGGCAGAGTCATCCCTTGTCTGCTTCAGCTCTGACCAGGAGGTGAGGCCTCATATATGGTAGTAAAGCAAAGCCGGAAAAAAAGGAGTGGAAAGGGGATTTCAAGGTTGAAACATCTATACAACAGACTCCTTTGGGTCAGGCATAAAGTGATCAGTCAGGAACTTGTATTTTTGACAGAGTAGAACTGATTTCGATACTAGGCAACACTACCAATTCAAGCTGGGGAATGAAAGGATTGAGCACAGCACTGCTGAAAAGGACCTGGGGGTACTGGTGTATGGCCAGCTGGACACGGGCCAGCAGTGTGCCACCACAGCCCAGGAAGCCAACCATATCTCAGATTGCATCAAAAGAAGCGGGGCCAGCAGGTCAGGGAGGTGATCCTGTCCCTCTTCTCTGTGCTGGTGAGGCTTCACTTGGAGTACTGCATGCAGATGTGGAGTTCTCAGTACGGGAGAGCCATTGGAACGTGCATTATGATCCCAGGGATGGAACACCTCTCCTATGAGGATAGACTGAGAGAGATGGGGGTGTTCAGCCTGGAGAAGAGAAGGCTGCTAGGTGACCTTTCAGTATCTAATGGGGAATTACCAAAAAGAAGGGGACAGGCTCTTTAGCAGGGTTTGTGGTGATGCCCCATTCTTGGAGACTTTCAGGGTGAGGCTGCATCAGGCCCTGGGCAAACTGATCTAGCTGTTGTGTTCCTGTTCATCACAGTGGACTTGGACAAGATGGCCTTTAATGGTCTATTTCAACTCTAAGGATTCTACGATTTTCTTTGAAAATATTTTTTTGTACTGTTTTTGGAGAAGTTATTTTGCTAAAGATAAAGATGACAAAGAAATTGTGGGATAATCCCATATACTTGAGAACAATTCTGAACAACCGAACCTTGGAATCTAACCACTGTCTGCAAAAGAGGATTCTCAAGAGTTTGGTTTTCTTGGATATTGACTGCTGTGATTTTGGGAAAACCCATTCACCTGTCAGATGGTGATTCCTCACTAAACTTTCCTCCTTGCTCTTTGCTTTCCTAACTCTGCATCTGAACTTTTCTAGCTAGGGGCTGAATAGTATTAAGAAATCCTTGTTTAGCATGGATCTTCTGCATATGTAAATTCCAATCTCATTTAGTTTACATAATCTGTACAACACAAGACTGTGATTTTTCTACCCACAAACAAGACTGGACTGAACAGTCTGAGTTTTTGAATGTGAAAATTAGGACCTCAAATCTGTCATTTGAGAATGTGTTAACACAAAGCAGAGAACAATTTGGATATATTTGGAGGGTTACTGCCTGAGGGTCAATTGAAACAAGCAGATCTATGGGGCATAGCAATGGATAGGATAAGCAATCGCAGGTGCAAATATGCCTGGGGCTTGTCTAGCTTATATTAAAATAAAAAGTTTGATAGTGCTGATCATTTCTGTGCCTTTGCATTCTAAACAGACGCAGGCATTGCCCAAGCATTTCAGTTGCATGCTGGTGGGTTGGCTGGGACCAGGCACCAGGAAGGGTGATAAAGGGTGGAAGGATGCAGAGGTGCACAACTCCATTTTTGAGAAAATAGGTCTGAATGAATATCCAGAGGTCAAAAACAGAACAATTACAACCCACAGAGTGCACCATTAACAAACCTCTGTTTCCCAGCATTTTTTATTCTTTGGAGTCAAATCCCAAAGCACCTTGGTTCCACTGTTCCTGCATTGGTTGACGGAGCCAAAATTGCTCCTGACGGCTCATGTGGGGCGAACAAGGTGCCAACCTCTCTACAGCCCCATTCTGACTACAGTGCCTTACTGTACACATCCTTTTGCTGATGTCTTAAACTAATGGGTTGTCTGTGTTGTCCTGGGGGTAGGGACTTCAAGACAAAGGCAGGGGGGATTGCTAGGGACAGAAACATCTAGAAATGCTACAGCACAGTCTGACAGCTTCATTTTGAAAGTGCTTATTTTCACTGACTTGCTTGTTTAAAGCACGAGAGGCTCTAAGACTTCTAAAAGTCAGATTTCCTATTTTTATCTGATTGTGCTCAATCTTTGTACGTGAGTTCTTGCTGGGCTACTTTGCTGCTTGTAGAAATAGACCATGTTGCAGTTCACAGATGTGTGTGGATTAGTAATACCTAATGGACTGAAGTCTAATTGGAGGGAGAGAGATGTGCGTAGAGAAGAGAAGCCTCAAGGAAGACTATTTTTCAATGTCTTTAACAGAGATAAGCGGTCACGATAACTTATCACAGTAAGTTTTCAGCTCCAAAAATCTACATTCAAATTTTGGCTGAGGGGAAGTGAGTTTGCTGACGCTTGAGCTAGCTTCCAGTTGAGTTTTTCTGAGCCTTTCTGCAGCATGCTGAGTGCTTGGACCAGCCAGAAAGCTGAGCCGGGACCGTGGAAAGCAATTGATGTAGGATGGCAGAGGGCTGCCTTCTGCCATCCGTTATTCTTCCCAGAGGTAAAATCATATCTCTGCTGCTGTCAGCAGCAGCACTCCTTTTGATTTTAGTGAAGATGAATCTGATTTATATGGGCCTTGTGTATGATCAGTGGTGTGTCCAAAGCAAGAGTCTGTAATAGATTTTTGGTCTATTCCTATCTTCCAATGAATTAATTAACTAATTGTGATCAACAACAAAAGAAGAAGCAAACATCAAATTTCAGAACATCATTTTGGAGCTGGGAAGAGAATGTGGTGTGGATAAGGTGTGGATTTTACACAGATTTTTGTGTTTTCAGGGAGATAGCATCACCCATAGAAGCAATCTCTTTTGCTATGCATTGGGCAGTACCGTGTTAACAGAACTGAATGGCTTGCTTGTGGAAGGCACAGCTGGGCGAGAGAGCAGCTGAAGTAGAAATACTCACTGTACTGGCTGCTGTTATATCACCCAAAAGAGCCAAAATACACTTGTTTCCAGTGCTCTCTGTGCATTGCAGGTAGGGTAGAGAGAACCCACCAAGGTTGTAATGCAGGCTCATACACTTGCAGATCTGTTTGGTTTTATCTTTGTCTTGGGAGGGTAAGAAAAGACAGTGATAGCAAGTCTGAAGGTACCATCTCTTCATACGTCAGATGCAGCATTTTATTCTGTGAGTTTAGCCTCCAGGATCTTATCTCTCCCTTTCAGATCTTTCCGTTCACATCTCATCTGCCTCTACTTTGTGTAATCAATCAATTAATAATGGCTTGAGAAGCAGGCAGGGATAATTGGCATCCACTTTGTAAAAGAATAATCGTGAATGTGGAAATAAATTGTACGGATTGTAATTGTTTTCCTTGCCTCTCATTCTTTTGCACCACATTAGTTCTTGTAGCACCTCGGGGAAGAATATAATGTAAGATGGCCATTCTGGGTCAGGCCAAAGTTCTCATCTAGCCAAGCATCTGTCTTTCACAGGGACTATTAAAAGGTGGTTTGGAACTCTGTTAAGGAAAAGAGGGAACAATCCTTTTCCCAGTACTTCTTGAGTTTCCAGCAATTAGTGTTTTGGAGAATTCCTAAGCCAGAATTTGTACATATATTGCAGTTCTCCTGTTTAGGTATTTTATATGCTTAGCTGGCTGTGTTGCAAAATCCTACAATTACTACCCTCACAGATCCTGTGAGGTAGAAAAGTGGTATATTATCTCCACATTATGGATTTTGAACTGAAGAGCAGAGAGACTTGAAATGCCACCATCTAAAAATAGATTAGAGCTGTTACAGTTCATTAGCACAATAAAAACTTTGGAACAAATTGATACCCATCCTGTCCTTAAAAACCCAGCCTCTCTATAAACGTCCTATTACAATGCTACACAATAAGACAAGGGTGACTGCAGCCCTGAAATTTTATGATAGTTCCATGTTGCTTCACTTTCCCAGTAAATGCCAGCACTATGATCCTACAGTATGACTTCAATTATGCAGTGTTGCTTCAAGATGACTTTCAGACTCCAAGAGCAGGTACTCTCAATTAAAGAAGGAAAGGGGAATGGACATGTTGGATGTTCATCAGAAACGTGCAGATTGCTTGAAGGGGTTTGCATTTTGTTGAAAATGTCAATAGTTCTTGACACCACAAGAACATAGTACTAAAACAGATAACTCCTATGTTAGAAGGAGTTCAGTAAGATGGGAAGATGTACACCAGGAGGTCTATGCTGGCAGTAGGCAGGACACAAAGAGGACTGTTTTATCATTTGGACTCCATTGCGTTGGTGTAAAAGATATAGAGAGTAAAATCCACACTGGGACCCAGGTTTGTGCTGCTGTTGCCTTATTGTCTAATCGTCAAGTGCTTGGCTTCAGTGCTATTACGTGCCTCTCTTGACGAGTAGTTGGACTGAGTGATATTGATGCTAGTTTATCATTTACATGATGACTATGAGACTGTAGGAGCAAATGTGAGGCTGTCATTCTAAGTTAAAGACATTTGGTAGTTCAGCATTTATTAATACCATCCCACCTTGCTTTATCTTCTTTTTCTTTTTAATGAATGTGTCCTTATTGTCACAAGGCTACTGTAGAATGTGTGCTAAAATGTTCTTCTTCAACAGCAAATACAAAAATACTTTGGTAAATTATTATTGTTGTTGTTCTCAGCTCTCATGTTTGGCTAACTGTAAGACATCTGGTTTGGATACCTGGATATTATACTGCAATCATACATGGCTAATAAGCTATGAAGTAGGCATTTTTAAGTACCTTAAAGTTCTTACTAATGTAAAAGTTAAAAGGCCCATAATACTTTTCTTATTCTGTTCATCCAGAAAGTTGTTACTATACCAGCAGTGTCTTGGTTGGATACATCTGACAGCAGGTTTAATGACCTTGGTATCAAGAGCTCAAATAAATTTATAGATGTTGAATAACTGATTAGGATGCTTAATAATACCCATAGAACACAGGATATAAACAACATTTTTCAGCAGCAGAAAAATATTAAAAATATGATCTTTTAAGGAAGAGTGAGTAGATACATATACGCATTTTTTCTTTGACAAATCTTCTGATAGGGTTTTTCCTGTCTGTTACTTTATGTATGCATTTCCTCAAAGAAACCGAACTGCTATGAAGAACATGAAGAAAAATAACGCCATATACCCTGTGGTAGACTGTAGGTAGAAAGACTGCTTTCCTGCATTGGAATGTAGAGACACTTTCAAGAAAAAACACTTGTAAAATGACAAACACACACATCTTGGATCCCAGCTGGTCGCAATGGCAGATTCATCTTGTACTAATGCTTGTGCTTCCCACTCTTGTTGCCAACTACTTTGCTTAGGTGGTTTATGCGAGAGGAAAAGTGAGTGCTTATGGTGAAATTTAAATCCCGACATGCCTGATATCATCAACTTGGCATCTATGGGGAGAGATGGCGGCAGGACAGGGACACAAATTTGTTGTCTCATTATCTTTTAATTTGCATTAGAAACACCTCCAAATAGTTGGCCTTCCATAGTGGCCTTTCCTAGTTATTTCTCAACAGGGGAGTATAACGCATTGTTAAGAGTAAATTGCTCTTGGCTAGTTTTTCAAAGTAATTTGACAACATAGTTTGATTTCGCTCTAACATGATCTAGAAGCAGTTTCCCAGTAGTGGGACGAAAGGGAATCTGAAGAAACTATTATGTAGAATTCCTTGCAATTTGCTGCTTTCTTACAACACCTATAATGTTTTGCTCAACGGTAGCAATCTTACTAGCTTCAAACACTCCACTTAGATGTGTTCAGTGATTACATGAACTGTATGGATTTCATACATTAGATGAGACTCAGCTTAGAATACTAATGTTATGTGCTTTTACAATAATGCAGTGAATCCCAATTTCATTTTGATTGCAATGATCTGGAGTCAAATGTGCAAACCTTTGCTAATTTAAGTTGATTTTACCTTTATCATTTTGCATATTATATGATCTTGAGCCACACAAACAAAAGCTTGTTTGGACTTACTGTGCTTTCCTTTTCAGAAAACAGAATTCTTTTTAATTAAAAACACTTTAAAAAAATCAGTATGTGTAATTGCTAACACCTGCTATGTGTTACTAACAGATGTTTCTTACTTACCTAAGGGAACTGTTATAATTACACTATAAGCTTATTGGAATGGCATTTAACCAAGATAGTTTAGGAACTTTAGGTGGTGACTTTGTGTTCTTTTATTAATCTTTCCTATAAAAAAACTTTAAGTGATGAGCTTTTATTTTTTTAATTAATTAAAAAAAAAAAAAGAAGAGTCATTTCTCCTGAGTCTCCTCCCTAGCCTGTTTTCACCAAATGCAATTAACCAGAAATAAACTCCGGAGCTTCGGTCTTTCCTCTCTCTTTGATCCATCCATGAGCATCAAGGAAGGAGTACGCATGCATTGTTCCAGGTGTAGCACTGGAAAGGCTCATGTTCAGGCAGTGGTGTGAGAGACCTTACAAGTCCTGCTAATGGTGGGGTTTGAGGAGGGGTTTGAGCAGCAGGCTGGCTGCGTGGTGCTGGGAAGCCCACTGAACCCCCATGCCTCTGTGCTCTCATTCACGAAACACTGGTAGTACCCGAGTCACGGTGTGTTGGGAGGCTCAAGTCAGAGGCATGAGCACAGCGCTTTGTGATCTTTACATTAAGGTAAAGCTGGCCATAGCAGCTCTAAGCGCTGACCTGTGCCTAGCAGTGTTCAGACAGGAGGTCGGCCTCCTCTGCGCCACAGAGGCCTGCTGGCCCGCTTCCACTACTAGGAAGCGCTCTGCATTCCCATCCCTTCCACTCGCCTGCAGTGACTGCTCCGTGTTCTCCCTCTGCATCTCCATTTATGAAACTAATCACACAATTACCTGCAGGCATGTGTTAAATATGACACTGGTCTCCGCAAAATAATGGGCCAATTGCAAACAATGAATAAAGAGAGGCAGCTCCATTTATAACTGCTGTTTCAACAGAGCTGTGTTGTAATCAAAGTGATCTGAGGGTGACTCATTAATTAATTGATGTTCTTTTTTATTATGTGCTATTGAGTTAATGAGTAATTTGTGCTAGATAACTCTCTGAACACGCTGATTACGTGAGATATTTTCTGGGGCTTTCATACCAATGACACGCTGAATAGGTGGAAGATGGTTTTTGCTTATGTATACTCATTATTAGCAGGTTGAGGATGAATATAAATCAGCAGAAGGGCATTTTAAAAGGTATTAGATACATGCAACCATTACTTTAAGGCTTTAAACAGATACTCTGAAGCTTTTAATGCCTTAAATAGTATTAAAATCACTTTCTTTATAATACTTCTATCACTCACAATTGGCAGCTTCTAGAAAGGGTGCCTACACAAAAGATTTTTACTGGGAGCATGTTTGTGCTAACGGCCTATTACGTTGCACATACTGTATTTTGGTTTCCTTTTGCAAGGTACTGAAGTGAACAGTAAACAGGCTTGGTCTGCATCATTGGACTGAAGTAGGAGAAATGTATTAAGTGAATATGTAATTGGCTTTTTTTATCTAAAGTGGTATTTAAAAGAATAAAAACACTGTTCTTATATACAGTACACACTTTGCTTTCTGTAGCTTGAATTGTTAAAGCTTTTGCTTTATTGAAACCACAACAACTTCAATGCCATAGGAGTTTTTTATTCATTAAACAACAAATGGCTAAATTGATAATTTAGTCTGACAACAGCAGCACAGTGGAAGCTTTCAGAAGAATCAGCTAAATGTATAAAATTATACCCAGCAATCACTACAGACCTTCATTTTTGACAAGATTTGTTCTAGGTACAGATGACTGTAAACTACCTACTGCTGAGAAAATTATAAGAAGCTGCTGTATATTATGTAGAAAAAAGCCTTTAAAGTACTTTATACGGGCTAAATCCTACCAGAGTCCCTGTTTGTTTGCTTCTTTTCCCCACATTCTCCCTTCTCACTGACCACTTTTCAATCGATTTTCCTCATTTTACATATAGGCAATTAGGAACACTTGAGGGGGTGGAGGATGAATTTTCTTTATTTACATCACATGAGCATAGATTTGAGCATTTGGGGGGGGGGGGGGGGGGGGGAGTGGCAGGAAGAGGCATGAAGATATGCTTATATTTAAAAAAAAAGTTAAGCAAGATAAAAATACAGTTAAGAAACAGGTCGACTCTTAGCCCTGGTCACAGCTCCTGCAGAATCCAGGCCATCTTGATGCATTGCTAGTTGTGGCACAGTAAGACACAGCATGTCGTGATCAGCAGAGGAGCTTTCTGCAGTTGAAAAAGTTACAGTTATAACCTCCACGTGGCTTAAAAAACAGGAGCTCAAGAATAACAGTGTTGTGTTTTTTGTTGTTGTCGCTGTTGTTGGACTGGCTAACTTGGAGATCTGTAGAGATAGAGTTAAAATATCCTAAAGACAGGAGATGCAAGTGGAAGCAATCTTGTCTGGCAAATAAGCATACACTGAACAGTGGTCAGTAGCAGAACATTCTACTATATACCAATAGAGCATGTTGACACGGACAGTGATGGAGAAGAAAAGCTAAGAAAAAACCCCAAGGAATGGTCTGGGCTTCAATCAAGAAGATCAATAAGGCGGTCTGGCAGATAGTCTCTTTTAATATTGTCTTATGATATTATACTGCGGTGCTGTAAATGTTTCCATTAAATATATCAACTCCCAGCTATTATTTTAACAGCCAGGCAAGATATAAGTTTGAAATACAGGAAAAAAGTGTAATCAATCTTTGACCTACCTCAAATCTACATTTATATCTCTGCATACTAATTTTAGATATGTAAGTGATTAAGATACAGATGATCAGAGTGCTCAGAGCAATGCCATATGATCACGTTGCAGCACTTCAAACATGCATATCAATGTTTCTTGATCCGCAAATCAGCTAGGACTGATAGAACTCTGAGACTAATTTTTTTTTCCTCTGTAGCAAGACCACCATTCTCTTCTCCATATTGAGCAACATATCACAAAATGCACACGTGTACATATGAGTAACACTCATACCAATGAGCTGCTATTTTCCCATTTCACTCTCTCCATTTACCCCACACAGAGCTGAGCAGTTGCACTTTGTGGTCATGTGCTACATTTACAGCTCTGCTAGATGTATTTACCTTCATCCCCAACAAACCTCTTGCAGATCAGATGGTTTTGGTGCTCTCCTACCTCAGATCCATGGTTACTTACTGCATATATGAATGTTCTGAATTTCCCAGAATGTCCTAATGCTGCTAGTAACATTTTTACATGCATAGCTCTTGATTTTCTGTAGAGCTGAACTGCTTTACAAAAGCAGTGTATGTATTTAGCCCCACTTGGCAGATGGGGGCAACTGAGGCACAGAGAAGTTGAGTGACTTGCCCAAGCTTATAGCAAGTCAAAGATAGAACCAAGGTCCTTTACTTTCTCTTCCCCAGCCCTACTTCTGAACTAGGGACTTCTATCTAGTCTGTCATCTACCAGAGGAAAGCTCAAATGAACTCTTTCTGGCTTCTAACTGGAATAAACAACAGTGGCCAGAAGAGAAAATTGAAATTGGAATAAAAATAATACTTTTCCCCTTTGAGACATCCTTACCTTCATGGAGAAGACAAGATGTTTATTGCATTTGAAGATTACCTGGAAGAGCCCAATAGTACCTCTGCTGCATTGGTGCCTTAAAGACATTAAGAGACTGGAAGGGAATGGAAGAGAGACTTGTGGGGAGGAAGAGCGTTCTCAAAGTAGGGCTAAATTTCATTTAAAAAGCTGTCTGAAACTATTTCTTCCAATTAGCAAGAACAGCCTGATAAGTCTTTTCATTTCTTGCTGGTCCTGTATGGGCAAAGTCAAGTTATGTGAGTCATGCTTATTTTTAAAAGGGTTCACAGCCAGAAACAAAAGCACACAGTAACAATAGTCATTAGAACTAAATATCATTTCTAACTCAATCCATCGTGCAGTGTACTCAAAACCATACCCTAAAGGAGTTACCCCACTGCATTACAGTGTTTCTTTCCCCATCCTTAGGAAAAATACGTTGGAACAACGGGACAGGGAGAGCTGGGAAGGACAGCTGTGAACTTCAGCAAAGTTGAGGGCTCTCAGGCTAAACAAAAACAAGAGCTCAGCTTCATAGCAATATAGGATATTGGATTTTTCTTTTTTTGTGTGTATGTTGTTTTTTCAAATGCAGGCTGTTTCCTGGTGAGCTAGATGACTAGTGGCAAAGAGAAAGGAATTAAATAGGCGTGTAACAGCTTTTTAAACATTCATCTTGTTTCCAATGCCAAACACCTGTAAGCTCTGTCAGGGGTATGAGCACTTAAGGACATCCTGCTGATGCAATAGCTTCATGGCTTTAAAAACACAGGTCCACCTCTCCTAGAAAATGGGCCGACTGGCGATGGTAGGTGTCGGTAATAACTCTGCCTTGGTCAAAAAGATTTTAATCGCCAGTTTTGATGGGACAAAGCTGTGGAATGTTCTCAGGAACGAAGTACTTGTGGGGTTGACTGTGGTAGCCCTCACTTTCTGTAGTGGTACTTCAAAGTTTTGTCCCAGCTGTATCAGAATTTAAATTACCTTCAGCATGCACTGAGGCAGGTCCCAGAGAGCAGCCACTTTCCTAGTGCCAGCTAAGGGTCCTTTCCTTGATGCAAATAGACCCTTAGAGGGGGCTGCTTACAGTGCCTTCTAGGTTAAGTATTTTCCAGGGTCTGCTGAGGACACAGACCTTGAAACAGACCTTGAGGGTTAAACCCCAATTTTAAAAAAGTAAAATAATAAAATAAAAAAAGAGAGAGGAAAGAAAGTGGAACCCTTTTGTATTAAAAAAAATAAAATTGCACATAAACAAAGTACTCTCCCTTTTCTCCCCGCCTTCAAATTAAATGTGCTCAGAAAAATAACATATATATATTTATATATATATATATAAAATAAGATACCCAGAGGCACTGGCTTGCATTAGGACTTAATTTACAGCAAAATTAAAAACCAAATCCAGGCATTCTGAATGCCTGAGGGGCACAAAAGCAGCACCCAAGATCATTAACTTTTGTACCTTTTATAATATATCCCAAAACAGTCAGATTTCCTTTTCAAAATTTTGTAGTAAAATAAAAGTGCTCTTTGAGGAAAATCTTTGCAATTAAACAGCAGATGCTTAACCCCTGAAAAATAGAGGCTTATAACAGAAGTGCTGATAGACCCTTAACCATAGCATCAATAGCAGCAGGTGCTGCTAGAGTTATTAGCTTTCTAAATAGTTTTAATGTAAACAGTATTCTTAAGCTCTACGTGTAGCATAATGGTTGGGATTTGCTCTTTAATTCCTTTTACTAGAAAGATACAGCTCATTTAAAATAGCTGATAGATACAGAAAGCATAAATATACAGTAAGTTTAGACACTGATTGTACTAAATGCAACAATACAAAGAAGCAAACAGGAACACAAATGGTAACACAATAAAACTGTATTACATTTGTGCTTCAAATATTACAATACATTATATACAATAGTCCAAAATAAACATCTCATGCCAAGTGACACAAAAAGAAACAAACAAAAAGCCCGAACAAATAAACCAAAAACCCCAATAGCAAGCAAAAGAATCCAGCTGTATGTACAGTACCTTTTTTAATTAACATTCAACTCTGAACTGGAGCAATTTTCACTACATACAGATGCAGTCCGCCTTTTATTTCACGCAACCATTCTGTCTCCCTATATCTACGCTATTCAGTAGGTTCCTGTGTCATTTCTTATATACATGTTGAGCAAAAAAGATAAAAGAACATAGTGCTTTGTATTCTTAACGGTGCGGCATCAGATCAGCGAACCTGGGGTGCATAACCTTCTTTCATCAAACCCTCCTCATAGTCTGTCTGGCACAGAATCATGTTGTTCTTCAGGAAAAATTTGTCTCCAACGCAAAATCTGAAATTACAGTAAAAGCAAAAAATAAAGGTAGTTCGAGAGCGAATCATATGACAAAGTCTTAAACATAAGGAATGCACAACAAGTGTTCACGATTTTACTGTACCCACCAGAGGCTCACGTCTCTGCCGTCTGCTGCAGCACAGACAGACGGACAACACGTGTCTGCGAGAGCTCAACAGAGGAATTGGCCTGGTAGCAGAATCTAGTCCGTGCTTTCAAAAAGCTTGGTGTGTATCAGTGCTTTTGCTTCCCCAGCCAAAGGCTTCATTCAAAGCCCACCAAAGACTGTGGGAGTCTTGGATCAGGTCATCAGCAGGCAGATAAAACAGAATAAATAGCTAAGGCTACTGAGTTGAGTGAAAAGCAAATGTACTGCTTCCACACAAATCAGAAGGAAAACAAAGTGATCATACATAGGAGAATGCCCACCTGAGATGCATCATATTTATGTTGTACAGACACAGCAGTAAGAATTTCTTGCTTTATATTCCAGTTGAATATTTTACTAGAATTGATTTAAACCGGTGTTTCTGAGAACCTTTCCTAGTATAAAAAAAGCTTTCTACATATTGTGATGCAAACCAGAGACACATACACAGGTATGCAGAGAAACCTTTTTTTTCCTTCTTCTCTCCTGTAGCAATTGATTATAAATTTAGTCAGTCAGCTAACTACTTTCTCTCTTGTGGTATCAGTATACATAGCTTTTTACGCTATTATGTGCATCAGAATGATCCGATTGCTACAAAATGCTATGAATTATTTCATTTGATTTTCTCTGATGGGTAGGAAAATCACATAACGTTAGCACTGCTGGCTGTCTGGCTTCAAACTTGGAGCAAAGTGGTATTTCCCAGCTAAGCAACACTCTTGAGTGTGAGGAGGCTCTTCACCAACACCTCCTCAACCCTTCCCCCCAGCAAAGCTGGTGTTCTTGAAGATGCTTGGGGAACAAGTGAATAGGGCCAATGTATAGAAAAACAGTTTCCCTAGTGACTGCCTTGGCAGGGTTACATTCTTTTGTTTGTGGTGAACTCTTCAGCTATAAAATATATGGGGAGGCACTGCTCACATTATTCCAATTAAAATGAAAGAAAGTAACCTAAATGAACCCCTTAACACTGATGTGAATGAATGAAACCAGTTTCTACCCGCTAATTATGGATCTCACTACATACAGTATTGTTTAATGTGTAACAGATTATAATGTCCTTTTTTGTATAATTTTCAAATGGTGACATCTTGGACACAATTAGGGTCAGATATAAATGCTTGTGTTGTTTGCGGTAGATTTAACAACAGAGTAGCTATGGGAATAGCTGTATATGTATTTAATTGTAACAATTTAACCTTCACATGGCAGTGCCTGCCTTAGTTGACCCAGTAAAACTACGTAAATTACACAAGTTGACCTGCGTGACCTCTGATAGTGGTCTCTCTTTATCAGATAGTCAATTCCTAATGATGTTCAAGCAGAAAACTTGGTGAATTGTCACAGATTAAATTGTGTATTGAAAGCAGTCCTTTAATGTTTTGTGAAGTTGCAGGTTTAAATGAGTAGCAGTTGGACTGATTTACATTTGTGAAGATTGGAATGCTAGACAAACAGTGAACCCATTTATTTTCCAACTGGGTAGCTTTGGAAATTTATCCTTATGCTAGCTAAATAGATAGAGGGAAAATAGTGTAATAAAAAAGTGGATTGAAAAGAATTAGCTCTGCTCTTAAAGGAAAATTGGTTTGTTTATTTGTGGACTTTTTTTCTCTAGGATTACTGCCTGCTGCTGATGATGATTGAAAATCGAGATTATGGAATGATCCCAAAATCTTTATTTATGGTCAAGACAGTTTTACAGAATTTACAGGTTCCTTCTGTCCTTCCCACCCCAATCCTGGTACACTGGGCAGCCAACAACAAAGAAGTATTTTGGGGATACGTGATGAAATCCTTGAAGCAAGCAAGTTCTTCAGTGGTTTCTCTAGTTTCCATCTTATGTGTCCTTGTCCACAAAAAGTATTCCAAACAGAATTTTTTTTTGTGCATTTTCTTATATTAGGTCAATGAGTCTTAACTAGTGCAAATACCTGAAGACTTTTTGTTTTTCCCCCCCAAAGAAGTCACATAAAAATGACAAATCAATTAAAAAAAATCCATCTTAGTTTCTCTTAAATGAACCTATAGATGAGTATGAAGCAGAGGAAATAAGGTACTGTTGCAAATCAGCAACCCCACTGTAATTACCCCAACAACTACTGATGGAGCTCAAAGCTGAGATGCCCACCCAGAAAAGGCATCAACTCTAAACTGGGGATATTATTCAGCTACATGCTCCTTTGTGATCCGGCGCAACATAGAGCTTATCGGCATGGTTTGTTTATTCAACCAATGGAAAAATACATTGCTAAACGAAGTTCACTTGCATGGCAGTACTTTTACAGACAGCATCTTACTGTATCACTCACATCAAAATCTTGGCTGAAGGATTTTGTTTTTCAGCCACAGTTTGTACTAAAGCACACTATCTACATGAGGGAGTCAGGTTGCCTTTCCCAATAAAAAGTGTCAATGTGTTTTGCTTTTGCTATGTTAATATGTCGAGCCAGAAATGCTCTACCTATGTCTACATGGCATTTGACAGCTCTATGCATGAGTGGCTTTAAACACACACGGTTCCACAAATCATTTACCTTCTGAGTGTGCAGCTGTCTTGCACAGAGGCTGCCTGTGACTTGCCCAGACAGGCTGGGCTGTGTGATAACCTGTGGGGTGAGAGTCTGTCTGCATGGGAAGATGCTCTCAGGTTCACCTGGGGCTAGGTTTGCACACTGAGAGCCACTGTGCCTGGGGGGAAACCTGCTTCTCGCCATACCTGTAGTCCAAATTCTGCACCCACTTTCATGTAAGCTCAGTGACCGAAGCACATCGTCTAAGACCATGGTGAGACTTGTGTGTATCCCTGAGTACTAAATATATGATTTACACATTCATTAGGTGATGAGGAGGTAAGAACCAGGTGAAAAACATCTAAATGCGGTATGCTAGCTCCTGCGTACGAGAAAAGGCAAGATACAGACAAAATGCAGCAAATTCTGTCCAACGTGTTCCACACTTTCAACCGTATCTGACTCTGAAAACCAGATTTACCTTCTTCTGAAGCCAAAGAGCTAAATCTTGTAACTCCTTCAGACTGCTTTTGCACATGCCAGGATTTAAACCTGGATCAGGTTTAAAATGGAAGAGCAAATTCAAGCCTTGCCTTCCACCTCTGGTAAATGTTTTCGTCACGAAATTGACACAGGATGTAAATCAGGACACAATTTGGGCACATACATCAAACAGAGTCAAGGAGCATATTGAGATGCAACTGGGTTAGGAGTATATAATGAGGCAAGACTATTACTCTTCCAGCAGGCAGATGGTAGTCTTCAGCCTTTCCTAAAACCCTCACCCAATTTATTTAATAGGCATGCAGGATGAACGGGAAAAATATACAATAGGCAGCATTAACATGCCAGATTGGACTTACCCCCATACATTGATAACACTACTTTTGACATGACTGTGACATTAGTAGAACGGCCATTATAATTAAGCTACATTCTAGAACTCCTGTCATATTTCACAATGGCAGAAGGAGGGCCATTTATATTACAAAACGACCTCTATTATCACCTTGTTTAGAGGGGGAAGGTGTTCCTAGACTAATCAAAAGTAGTATAAAACTTCAATTTTGAGAAATAGCAATTTCACTGTTCAGAAAAGACATTTAAGGAGATCTCACTACTGTCTGTCATCTTTTCTGATGTACGGGGTGCATGTCAAGGTACTGAAAACTTAAGAAAGTGAGAGAAATACTGCTGTGAACAAAGATGGCTGTGTGTGAAGTGTTCCTCGGTAATGCTGCATCTTTGTGGTAGACAGAAATAAAATCTGGAAACATTTATTTGTTTTCCCTCAGCCCAGACTTACTCCACCCACATCCTTCCACTCTGCTTTTTATACTCAGGGATGTAACTTGTCTTCTGTTTGTCTTCCTTTCCTTTTTTTAAAAGCTAATCTGAGTTTCCAATATAACTCAAGTCAACGTTAATCTGCACGTAGCACTAGTAGAACTAAACCACTCTTGTATATCACTCAGTTCATTAGTCTGCACCTATGGTTTACTAATTTTAGTATTCTGTCAAAGAGTCCATTTATTATCAAAGGCTGGAAAGTGTAAGCTGTGGCTGGATTTGTATATTTTTACCAGTAAGATGCACTACATATACACAGAATATATAACGTAATGCATAGAACTGAACAGTTCAATTTACAGTAACTAACCTCAATGTGGTCTGCTTCTTATTTATTATTTTTTAAAAAGCAAACATGAAGGATACATTTTCATTCTAAATTTAAAGATAATAATTGAAAATAAACAGTTCTGAGGTTTTCAGAATTTGTAAGCTGAACGCACAAACAAAAATCTACCACCGGTGTTTAAATAAGCACGTTCCTAGCATCACATTCTCCCCCACCTTGACAGAGAACAAAGGCAGCACTGTGTGGGCATTTTACATTTGATACCAGAAAGAAGTGTCTACAGCTACATCAGGACAGTGATTTGAATGCGTATATAACCATTTTCAGCCCAGTGTCCATTAAAATAAAGGTTGCTTCAGATAGAAGGAGAGAGCAGTTGATTTAAATGCCCCTCGCTGATAGCAGATGGGAGTTTTAAACCATACCCCAAGTTGACTTCAGAGGCAGACAAAAATTATGGCAGCAGTATGAAACAAGCTGCTAAAGCAGCTGCAGAAATTGAAAGGAAGGACGTCGAAACTCTGGAAAGTGGAAAAGCCAAAGGCAGGCTGAGATCATTGCTGCAGTCAGAAGTGTCAAGCAAAGATGCAGCTGAGCCCACTTGCAAGATTTTCCACTCTATTTTGCCAGTCACACACATGCAAGCTGACAAAGTGTGAAAGGCAGTGTCTGTTTACGAGTTTATTTATTTTTCCAGTGGTTCCCATCTTTTTTCATTCTTTTTTTTAAAATTTTCTGCAGAAATCAACGATATGGGGACTACTGCCAAAGAGAGGGGAAGTGCTTCTGTGGAGGGGTTTAATGTGGTTACAGAGCAGAAAGGGGAGCATTCAAACCATTAAGATGATTGTTACTAAGCTTTGCAAATATTTAGAAGATGAAAGAAGTTCAAATTAGTAAACAGGACAGAGACAAGAAAGATAAGGGGGGGGGTGCTAAAACCTTTAGGCTGGGAGCAGAACAAAATCTCTATTGCTTTAAACATCAGGAGCAAGAAAAAAAAGAGGAAAATGTCAAAAACTGTCTGGACAGAGCAATTAGATGGCAGAGCTGAACAGCTTTATGAAATAGAAAATATGCCACAGTGTCTATTGGATACCATGGAACAGGACTCGGTGGCTCAGGAGATCCCTCACCTCTGGAGTTCTGCCACATGATGTTCTCAGAGTACATCATATGAGACAACAATGTTTTCTTCTTACTCTGAATCTAGTTTTCAAGAGGCCAATAAAGTGGGACAGATACATTATAGCTTAGTTCAGAGATGGAGTTTATGGCCCAAAAAGGGTCCCTTGAAAATGAGGGTCTAACAGCCATCCACACTGAAACTTGAGTGGTATGGTAAGATGCTCAGAAACAGTAAAGCAAACAGAAAAGCTGTGCAGAAAAGCAGAAAAATGACTGAATCTGTCTCAAAAAGCATTGATGATGGTCAAGTTTCGTTTTCACTAGGCCAGAATCAACTGTTTGAACAGTGGGAATACAAGGGTCATGCCATGGTAAGCCTGAAAACCTGGCCATTCTGAGGATCAGTGTGATGTGATCTAATATAATTAGTAGTTACTTTGGAAAGCAGAGCACAAAGGAAGGAACACAACCAAGGACAACTTGACAGGAGATATTCACCATTGGTGAACACAAAGTAATGAAGACTGAAGAAATTATTCAGTTTGCTTATGAACATTACATACGTTCTGTTCAGAAAATGGTAGACAGGAACTGTAAATCTCAAAAATCTCAAACACGGAGCTCAACAGAGCACTACAGGCTTTGCAGTAGTACTCCAGATGTGGTGCGCTTTTATCAGTGTAAGGAACATCCCAAAGAAATTAAGAGTAGAAAATAAAGATGGTGAATAAAGTTAAACATGTACATCTGTCCATAGCTGGGGAGCCTTCCTAGATTGGTTGGTGATTTTTCTATACTGCTGATGACTTTGCTTGTAAATAAAAATATTTCTCTTCAATAAATACCATGCTATGGATTGTGGCTGGAATGACAACGAAGAGCAGATCCAGGCACTCAACTGAAGAAGATTATTTTGACTGCAAGGAGCAGCACAGAATAAAGAAATAAAACAAAACTGCTATCTTGTAAACCTATCCTCACCTGAAGTCTGCTATTTGGTTTTAATTCCTCTGTCTTAACTAGAGGAAGAAAAAAGGCTGCTGAGAAGCACAAGAGAAATTATTAATGGCATGTTGACTGACAAGATTATTCAATTTAAAAGAAAAGAAAGATGTTTCATAGTAGAAATATATATATATAAAATAGTGGTGATGGGCCAGTGTCTAGCACTGATAGTTTCTATTTTTATTGTGCAAGTAATGAAAAACAAAAGATTTAAAGCCATTATTAATGAGAGAGTGTAGTCAGTGGAATGCCTTGCCATAGGAACCACAGAGGAGCTAAACTGGAGCATCCACAAAATAAGATTTATTACATAAAAACAAAATTAATTCTTCAGAGTGCCACTAGCCCCAAACTGTGAGGAAAAAAAGGTACCCTACAGGCAGCATGTTTTATTAGTATCCTTGAGAGCTATTGCATTATATTCAGGATTAGGGCTACTTTTGAGAATTTCTGAAATTCATTGAAAGTTCTAGAGCTGCTCCCTGCTTTGAGTAGGTGAATTTGATTGTATTTCAGGTAAATCAATTCCTACATTCCCAATCTTAGGCTCTCATAAAACTATCCATTTGTCCAAATTACACGCAAAATAAAAAATAAGAGACTAGATTGAAGGCTCAGGGATGATATGGCTAAGAATTATAAAATGTCCCTGGCATGCTCCACTTCAGAAACACCTTACAGCACTTCTCCAGTGGGAGTAAGTGGTGTTAGGGCAGAGCGCGACGCATACGAGCTGCAAAGTGAAATTGTGCATTAGTTCACACTTGTTTCAGTAAAGGAGGAATATTAAAAATAATCATGACAGCTTTGCTTTTTCAGGGCAAGAAAAAGAAAGTTCACTTCTTCAGATCCAAGAGCGCTAACTATAATGAAAATCTTTTGTACTCAGGGTACCAAACATTGTCTGCTTTGCTTGACTGATGAAGATTAGCTGACTTCTTACATTAAAGAAGTTTGTCTTGTATGGGCTGAAGTGACAAGACAATAACTAAGTGCTAATTGTGCATAACCAACACTAAAGATATGCAGCCCCATTATGGCATGTAATAAATGAAGCGAACAACAGAAATATATTAGGCACTTTAATAATGATACTAGAATAGCGGTTTGCAGAAATGGATGTGAAGGGTTTAAGAAACGAAACCTAGTCATATGTGTGAGTCTTGAGTGGGTTCTACTGGGAGGCTCTGCCTGCCTTGCTTGGAATGCAGTCTTTTAGTTTTGTGGCAAGGCAAAATTGATATAGGACTTTAAACAGCATTAGAACCTATAATTACTTTGCATTATTACATAGTTTAAGCAGTGGTTATTACTTGCCTGGTATTTTAATTTCCCATGCAACATGATGAAAAAGGTCAATTTGGTTTTTTTTTTAAAGAGTGTAATTGTAGTGTGTTACAATTATTAGCAGCTGTACATTTTATAGTTCTTTAGGGATGTTTGATTTTTAAATGACTACAATGTTACAAAATAACATACTGTAGGACAAGGTGAGTTAGCAAAGCTTATTTAGAGCTGTATCTAACTTTGTTGTGTTAGACTACTGTCTTCCTAATTTGTTATTACTTCCTAGGAATGTACATATCATTTTTCTTCCCACTTGAGGAAAAAAAAGAAAAAAAAAGAAAGAAAAAAAGGAAAAAAAAAAAAAAAGATTGCTATAAAATTCTAAATTGGATTATGTAATAATTGAAAAAACATAATGGGTACATTAAGGAGTGGACATAATTGGTTCTATCATTGCCTAGACCCCATAGAAGTCAATGGGAAAGCTGCTAGCAACTTCTCTAATAGGATTTGGCCATCAGTCTGAATGTTGTTACAGTGAGTTAGCCATAAATGCCTCTGAAAAAT
>NW_024885344.1:13474375-13519375 GCF_019232065.1 Centrocercus urophasianus
ACATGGCTTCAAATTATTTTTCTTCTCATTCCCACTACCAGGCTAACTAAGTTCATTAGGGAAAAACATATATGGTAACTGAGTTCTAAGCCTGCCTTTGCCACTAACTGATTGGGTGACCTGGAAACTCACTTTGGTCTCAATTTATTCCCTACAAGCAGGTGAGACTTAATCTTCACACTGAAATATCCCTGCTAGATACAATTTCTATAAAAATTGAAATGATACTTTCAAATCTCTGTTCTTCACAGTGCAGGGAAGAATCAAAATAATACACACACAGTTTTAAATGTAATCAGACATGTAGTGAAATAGACAATCAGTAGGCATGTGTATTATTCAGTATTTCAATTCAAGATGCCTGTACTGAAAGAAGGAACTTGGCCCTTAGCAAAAATTTCAGACAGCGTGAGATTCTATTTGGAGAAGCATAAAACCACATAAAAGAACCTAAAGTTAATGAGTGTGAGAGAGAAAGTTATCTAAGTATCTAGATTACAAAGCACACTGAAAAGCTTGGATTTAGAGAATTTGTAATATCTACATGCTGAATATTATTTATATTATTACGTGGAGATTTTTTTAGAACTAAGTGACGTAGGGACACTTGTACTACTGGCTTTAAATGGACTTTATTCTCTTACTTCCCACAAGATATATTTGAAAATCCTCCCTGTCAAACTGCAGAGAAAGGCAAGCGAGCAAATTTGTCCCACACGCACTTTTATGAATGCCTGGAAAACTTATTTCACTCCCACCCATCCTCAGTTTTCTCTGGATAAACTTTCTAAAAGCTCACTGAAAATGAAAAGTGCTTCCAGCCAACAGGAAAGGAGACAGAACCCCACTTTGCCTACTACAGTTAAACCAGGCAAGAGCAGACGGAATGAGAGAACAGAGCTCCTATCCCACCTGTTCATTCATAGACCTCCTGGCTTCCCAAAAAGCCAGTAAAGACTTCAGGTGACTTTGCTTGAATTAACTCTGTTCCACTAATTAACAGCAGGCAGAAAGCTGGAGACTCCTTCAAAAGGAACAAAAAAGGGGACTCAGGAGAAAATGACCACTTCTGAATCAACTTTCCATTCTCACCTGTATCCTCATAACTGGCTTATATATCCTTCTTAACATCCCTACTATTTTAAGTCATTTCTTGACAAAATTGGGGTGTCAAAAGAGGGAAACACTACAAAATTGCAAGCCAGGACACTCAGTAGATTTGAGCATGGAGCCTCCATCTAGATTTCCAGCACTCCCCAGCTGCAGGAACAGTGGCCAGATTTTCATTGAGCTCAGCATTCTGGCTGCCAAATTATTTTAGAAAATGTAAAATCGCAAGTGTTATAATGTGGGAGCAGTTAGATAACACAGTCCTTATTTAGATGCCTATCCAAACTATCTAAAAACACTGTCCTTGACGTTATATACTGGGGGGAAAAAAAAAAAAAGAAAAAAGAAAGAAAATGGTCAACCAAGTATAAGTGTTTTAAGGAAGGCATTCATACACAATTGCTGAAGTGTGCTTAAACATCTACTAAAATCAAAGGCCGATTCAGCGCTTGCCTTGTTTGGTAATACTGTAAAAAGAGAGATGCTTTGAAAATTAGAGCAGAGGAGCTTTTTCCACCTAGGTATCCTTTGTTTTATTTCAAAAGCAAACTCACACATTGCAGAATTAACTTGACATTGGAAGTACGCTGACATTCACAACACTCTCTGTTTGCAAAGATCCCCAGCATGCACCACCTGAAAATACAGCTCCCCTTCACTGAGGGCAAGTTGGGGTACCTCTCTAGAGCCCCTGCTTCTGAAAATTTGCATTGGTTGGTAGCTGAATTGTGGGCAGATGGAGGTGCCACAGTAGGGCACAACAGCAGCATCACAACATAGTGACATTCCACTTGTCTTAAAGTATTCTTCTTTTATGTTTAGATAACCTGGGTATATGAGCAATCCCATATGACCTTGGTTACACTGTGTTAAACGTGTAGTACTTGTCCATCTCTAGCACAATACTCAAAACCAGAAGTGCAAACCACTCTAACTTGAAGCTGCTGTTTCTCATCCATCCTATCATATATGAAGAAGAAAATGATTGTGTTCACTGTGAACTACAGTAATTAAATTTTTTTTTTTTTGTCTTCTTGCACCCAAGTTTTATGTACTGTCCTCATCACCGTGGATCTTAATTTAATGTAGCTGAGACATTTCTCTGAGCACAGGCTTCCAGTCTGCTCCATCTGTGTAGAACAAGCTATTTGCCAAACCCTGGCCTGCGCCTGTTGAAGTTCTTGAAACCAAGCTTCTTTTTTTTGCTTTTTTTTTTTTTCTGTGCAGACTGTGTGAAAGAATTCTTTATGTAAAGCTAACATGGATGAATTTCATTCTCAAACACCTCAAAACCAGACATTCAAAACAAAATATAGATTTGTTTCTATATCCTTCCCTAATTAGGTTATTTGTGTTCTGTGAAACAATTTAAGCTTTCATTTCAAGCAAGCCTTAATTTTGGCTCAAAAAATCTGAAGCATGACCAGACATAATTGATGTAATGCCACTTCTCTACAAGCCATAGTTTGAGAAAGCTATCAAAGGTGGGCATTTTGTTGTTTGGTCAACGGAGTGTTAACTCAAAGCCTAAATCACAGAACTTTAAAAAGCCCTTGTTCATCTTAGCCGCAAATATAGCCACATCGTTTATGTCACAGTCTGCTACCTTGTCCCTTTACTCATGCAGCCAGATCATCAAATTTTCAGTCTAAAGCTAAAATGCAATTTTAAGAAGTATTCCAGCCTAATTTACTGTCTGTTTTTAATAAAGTTATAATTTTGTTCATTTTAAATTTTCTTTAGCCGCTCACATTGACTCAGATGAAAAGCAAGGATGATTGTGCACAGTGCACAGTGATCTATGCCTGATATTGTGGAAATAAATTCAAGTTAAAAATGACCTCCCAATGCACTCACAGCTCTGCTTTGCACCACCACTCATGCATTGTGACATCCTTAAACTTCTACCAGTAAGTCAACATCAATATTACATCCATTTTTACAAAGCAACCATATAAACTTCATCTTTCTACACACGCTTTACTTTAAATCACGCATATAAATCCATCCGCATGCATAGGGCTGAATCTAAAAATTTGCAGATACTCAGCTGACATATTTTCGTTGTCAAACTCGAGCAACTTAAAAACAAATTTAATGCACCATCTCAAATAATAAGAAGAATGCACTAGCCCAAAATGGTTCCTATTGTAAGTCTAACTGGCACCAAACAGTTGTGTGGTTCCAGGCCAGCAAAGTGCTGCAACCATGTCTGCGTGGTGCTCCACCAGTACTAATTAGTCAATATCCCAGCTAACTTGCCACTTACATTGCCATCTAGATGTTTCTGCACAGTTCCTGGATTTGAAGGCTCGTCTGAGGCCTTGTGCCACGTAGTGTATGATCTGGTGTTGTCCCGTGCCATGTCTATACCTTTTGGCTGTAAGACAGCATCAGCGAACTCATTTTGCCACATGCTCTCTGTTCTTCATATCCAAACAAAAGATCTTGAAGACGGTTCAGTGACATCAAGATTGAAAACGACAGGCTGGAAGCAGAGGATCTGCAGGGATGACCTCAGCTATGGTGCCTACAGGACCATGTTCACTTGCCACATGACAGGACCATGTTCACTGCTCATGCAGCCAGCATCTGTCCTCGTGGTAAGGCCATGAAACTGATGGCATTAGGAGATGCAGGTGACCTGCAATCCCCTCCAGGAGCAAACCACTGCAACACAGACATGGGGAATTCTGACTTGCTTACAACTGCATATAGTTCCATGCTGCTGCTGAGGAAGCAGAACTCAAGAAATGCTTTCAAGATGCATTTCAGATTCATCTCCCATACACAGAGCTAAACAGGAAAAAAAAATGCATTCTTTAGAACAAATTCTGAAGGAGAAATCTGTGAAGAAAAGGAACTGAATGAAAAAGCACCCTGATGAGCAGTGGCCAAGCTCCTATCATTTCCCAACACCTCCATTATTTCTCCAGTGACTAAGGAGAAAAGGTCTAAGTGGTGCACACAGAGCTAGCCCCTGGAGGGAAGGGGAGGGAAGGAAATTAAGGTACAAATATATAATTAGCTACCTAATGTGAGGGACAAACCTAGACATTTTTCATTTTGCCCCAGAGGTGACTGAGAATGCAGAACCTCTGGGTAAGAAATCAATGCGCAGACTGTCAGGTAAATACATGCTGAAATAGAAGTGGGGGGTAAGTTAATAGTTCTATGAAGTCATATAATAAAGTCTATAGTTCTTTCATCAGTGAAGTGAACAATGCAGTCACTGTGTTTCTCCCCTGGTGTAACAGCAAAGACGGTTGCTAGACT
Source organism: Centrocercus urophasianus (assembly GCF_019232065.1). NCBI lineage: Eukaryota > Metazoa > Chordata > Aves > Galliformes > Phasianidae > Centrocercus > Centrocercus urophasianus. The sequence continues at coordinate 13,478,762 of NW_024885344.1, forward strand.
CTGAAAATAAATTATGCCATGCTTTATTAAATGGTAAACAGCTGTTCCAGCCACAATACAGCACATGCTAATTGAAGAATGCCTTAAGCAGTCTTCTAATAAAAGGCTTTTAAGAGTTGGAGAGGAAAAAAAAAGAGGCAGCATCATGACAGACTTACTATCATGGATTCCCTTAGTTAAAATTCAACACATGGGTCATTCAAGGTGAGAAGTATATTCTGAGAGAAGAACTACAGTAATGAACATTTAAGAATCATTAGCAGGCTCTTTCATGCCATGATGCTGTAGGCAAAGATGTGCTTAGGTAGGAAGTGCAGCCACAAGGTTCTCATCGTGTTTCTACATCTTGTTTGGCCAGGAGATATGTATCCAGGAACACAAAAAACAGGCAGAAAGAATTGCTCTTTATAAGGTGGTGACCTCCAGCCCAGAAACCTCAAAATCTCATGGGAATAACCCTAGAATTTTGGCAGAGAATGAGCTGTGATATGAGCCATAAAAAAACATTCATAAAGCAGACAGAGGATGCTAATGTGGCAACATGAGCTCCACGCCAGCAATTCTTTCCAAGCAGGTATATTGCTGTAGTTAGGCAGATTCCTGACCTTAGTGCCAGCCTGGCTCTGTCAAGCTGAAAAGGTGTTCAGTGCCCTGCAGTTGTGAGAGGGGCCATTAGCAATCCCGAAGCAGAGTCATTTTTTTACATTAACAGGTTAATGATGAAAGTCGGTAGGGAATGTGAGTCAATGTTTAGACTGGGGAAAAGAAGACTCCATGCCCAGTCCCCACACTACCTTGCTAAGTGGCCTTGCTCAAATATTCTCTCTTTGCACCTCAATTTTCCCATCTTTACTTTACATTAAAAGGACAACAAGAATCTTGGTGTGCAAAAGTCCCTTAAGAGCCCTGAATGATAACTATGATGAAAAATGTGTACTTGCAGCAGCTACTCACTGATATAAGCAGAAAGAATTGCTCTTTGAAAGTAGTGATCTCCAGTCCAGAAACCTCAAAACCTCAAAGCTCAAGAACAATAGTCTTGGTACTTAGACTACAAGACATGCACTTTCTGGAAAACTGCTTGTAGAGCTAAACTAGATGTGCATGTGTGTAAAATAAAAATACCAAAACAGCTGTACAGGAGATAATAATATGGGACAAAGTTATGGTTTCACCGTTTTACAACAGAATAATTTCTTCTCTCACAGTTGGAATTACTCCATTCTGAAAACTACTGTAAGATGAGTGTTGCATGGTGAGTGAGAAGCTTCTTTTTTAATGTTTGCAATAAGCAAATGCTTAGAAATTAGGAAAAAGGATGTGCGTCAATCCATTAGATGGCATGCAAATAGTTCATTCTGTTCATGTAAAGCATATGATGCGCTTGCAAAATCATGCAACAAAGCGATGGTTTAATAGAACTGCTCTTCCTATAGAAATGGAAACAGGTGAAGTTTTCCTTCGTTGGACTATGTGAACATTTCTTTTATAAATAAAAGCTGCAGTATCCAAGGTATTTCCTTTGTTGTGTCACCTTTAGGACTTACTATTTGAAGTATTCCATTGAAATGGCTATGCTCTGCTCAGTGTTCAGAATTTTAAGTAAAACCTTAAACAGTTACAAATCAAAGCATCACAGTACTTTGAAGAAGCACATCCACGATACACATCATATACTGCATGCATATGCATTGCCGCTATCTATATATCATCAACACAATTGCAAAAATATTACAGCTTTGGGAAAAATATTTTGAGCAAAATATAAACATTAAAATCATTATTTTAAAATAATATCATTTTCAAAACTCAGATTTCAGCATATTTAGGGCTGGTTCTAGAAGTATGCTTTCAAAACATGTCATATTCTGAGATAAATATCCACAACAATTTTCTGGCATTAACCCAGTTGTTTCAGTTAATACTGCACTAAAAATAAGTTGAATGATCCACTGGAATAAAATGTACTGACCAAATAATTGCAAATAATATGTGTTTTATTTCTCCCATGTATTTATTAAATTGTTCAGGTTTTAAGGTATCGATATTTACACCTGCTTCTGCTATTACAGTTTCTTCCATGTTCCGTACCATTTTTGTTTCTCTTCTGAAAAGAACGCTTGATGAAATTCTGCACCAATGTCTCACTCAAATTTATAATTAATGTAGCAGAAAATTATATTTCTAATTAAATAAAACTGAGCATGAATTGAGGCAAATGCTAAAAGCACTACAAACAGTATAAAGTTAGGAGACGAACAAAATCTCAAACAATAAGCAGGTAACGTAACTGCATATATTAGAAACATCTCAATTATTACATCCACAAAGGCAGAACCTAAAAAGCTGCATTTCATAAGAAGGTGTCATGTTGACATATATTGCTCATTAAAAAAGGTGCCGTTTGTATATGGGTTACTGTTCTTCATATGCATGAATACTGGTAACACGTTGTGGGAAAGGAAAGCCCTTGAGATTTTGTGTAGTTTGAATATTTAATGTAACAATAGTTTGCTCTCTAATAAAGAAAGGAAAGAAATTTGGGAGACTAGGACATAAATTTGCCTATTTATTCTTGTGCCCTGACTACAGCTGGGTATCAGCACCCTCCGTGCAGCCCTCCAGACGTGCCGTTACAATTACGGCACTGCTTACAGAGCTGCTCTTTAACCAGAACTGCAGACAACAAACAAAAAGCTTCCCATCACCTTCTTCAGCAGAAAATACCGAGCAGCATATATAATATTCGTATATAATATATATGTGTACTAACCTACTAGTTATCTCTGCTTACACTCTGGCTGTCAGGAAACTGTCAGCTGTAAAGGCGATAAGGTGGGCAGTTTAAAGAAGATACTGACGCCTTAAGCTCCTTAATGTGCCAAGAATCAATCCCATGAAAGCAAACAACTTGAAAAAGGGTTATATGTATTTAGGAAATCTCTCGGCTCCCCTCGCGCTTGCTGGAGCCGTTGCCAGCACTGGAGTTTTCTCACCCTAATGACCCCTGAAGCGGCCCACAGGGATTGTGAAACAAGGCCGTTACACGAGGCAGCTCGCTAATTGAGAAGTTGATCGGGGGTAGAGGGATCCTGCTTTACCGCGTTAAGTGCCGAAATCAAGCATGACTGGATTGACGTCGCCAAATCACTGTCTGGAGGCCACTCCAAGCCAGGAGCAGCAGGGCTTTTCACACCTGATAGGCCCTCACTCTATCTACATCAAGTCGCATTAAGAAAGGGATGTATTACAGGAGGGGAGCCTCTGCCCCTGAAGAGTGCTGCCCGCGCCAGCTAATTGCTGCGCCGCAGCTTCCCAGGCACAGCCAATGTGCTCAGGTGCCAAAACCATGCACTACCAGCTCCAGTTACAGAGCCCACCTTCACCTCCCCTCCAAAAAACCAGAAAGGCCCTCTCCATGTGAGTGAAGCGATTAGGAGAATGAATTCTTCTGGTTGGGCAGAAAGATGCCCTGGAAGAGTGAGCATCCGGAGGATGCAGGCTGATGCTCAAAGCCACCATGACACAAAGCACTGGGAGGGCACGTTGGCCTCCAACTGCCACAGGCTCTCAGGAGTCCCGTCAGAGAGGGAGGGCAGCTGGAGAAACTGAGGCAGGGGACTCAGAGCACAAAGGACCATAAACCGCTGAACTGCCAGGCTTTTCAATCACAGGTGGATGCCTAACTGTCTCTTATTCCTCTGCAAATCCCCCTCATCAGCAGTTTGATCAAGGTGATGGAGAGAGCCTGGGATTTAATCCCCGCTAGGATTAACACCCAGCGGCTCCTGTCCCGCAGTCCTCAGCTTGCCTCGACTTTGAAAGGGGTCAGCTCTTATTTCCGTGTACCATCAGGAGATGCAGCCATGACGTGGTCAAGGTTGCCTTGTCAATTTGCCTGTTATTTATGTAGAACAGAAGGCCTCCTGAACTGTTCCGAGGTAAATTTTAAGCCGAGGAGGAAATACATCAGGACATGAGGCAGCCACGCTCTGAAATTCACTGAAGATGGTCACTGTCACATTCTCAGAGTACTTTTAAAAGCAGGAGTAATTTCTTTTGCAAACAGCATCTATTGTTACACGGTAATACAAAAGCATGCTCTATAGTAAGAGCATCAAATTCAGACTTTACATATCTTCATATACAGCTTATTTAGATCTAAAAAAGCAATGACAAGAAGTCAGGGGATAGTACTACAATATAATTTAGAGGAAAAAAACAATTGGAGAGAGACTACAAGGCATTATATGGAGAATATTTTTATATTTACCTTGAAATTTCAATTAAAAAAAACTGAGATAGCTTTTGTTTTTCAGAAAAAATAGTCCATACTTGACACTTCTCTAAATAAAACCCTCTTCTCCTCTTTAACTTAGGAAATCTTCTGTGAAAAACACCTCACCTCACTATAGCTTTAGCAAGGCTGTAATCTCGCTTTTTTTTTTTTTTTTTTCCTAACAGAACTGTGAAGAGAGAGTAGTAGGGAAAAAAATCTCAAAAGTACCAACAAAAATTACCCCACGAGAAATGGCATCTAGCTGTAGTCACGTATACTGTACACACTGTATTACATGTGAATTACATTTTCACGTAAATGAGAACCAGCAAATTACAAATTACTCTCTGTTATAACAACAGATAACCACATTGATCAGGATTAAATCCTTTCCTACTTGCAATATCCCCAGCTCTGGCAAATCCTGAAAAGCTTGGCAAAAGTTGGCTCGCTCTGTTTTGCTGCTGTCCTTTGGAAACAGCAGATTGTTTCCCCCCTGCTGGATACCAGATATGTCAGATTAAAAGAGTACGGCAAACACAGTGTTCCCAGGTATCTTTCTAGAGAAGGGGAAATAGGAATTTGGTCTGGTTTCTACCGCAGTTACAGCTTCGAGCCCCTGAAGATGAGCTGATATTGTGGCTTATCCTTTTCCTTCCTGCCGTGGCGGTCAGTAGCAGACAGCGTGGCAGGCACTGCTGCAAGCACAGACAGGCTTAAGTGATGGGGAGTGATAAAAAAGCAGGAAAGTATGAATGAAGCTATCCCGTTCCACCTAGGCATGGCAGCAGGTAAATTTATCCTCCTCTGGACTATTTATGTGATATTTTTTAGGGGTGAGGCAAGGTAATGAGTGACTGACGAAGTCAGAAGATGTATGCTACTACAACAGCCTGAGAGAAAAGGAAGAAGTGGCTCTGCATTTGCTCTGTATTTAATGCACAGCAGCCTCTTTGCTGTCCCTGTTGTACCACATATATGTGACTACTGCACTCATTTCTGTGTAGGTTTTTGAAAGGAAGTATTCTGCCATTCTAACAGCAGGGACTTCATTTTTTTAAAACTAAAGTGCTTCTCAAACATAAACAAAGATGTGCACAACATGGGAGAGGACACCCCTGGGAGGAGAGTCATGACTGGCTGTAGGCAATTTCATTCCCTTCCGTCAGAAATGAGGTCACTTAGAGTTTGTGAGTCCATCTCCCTGTCCTTGGGGAAGCACCCTTTGCTGCAGCAGAACCCAATCAACCATGTCTTGGTGCCTCTACCTGCTGCTGTTGCTCCAAAAGTTATCTGAAAAACATTTGACAGATACTCTCACTCATATTCATAGCCTCAGACTGAGAGAAGTGGCAGTATCCTCTATTTTCCTGTCCCTTTTCATAGAATCATAGAATAGTTTGGATTGGAAGGGACCTTTAAGATCAGCTAGTTCCAACCCCCCTACTACAGGCAAGAACACCACTCTCTAGAACAGGTTGCTCAAAGCCCCATCCAGCCTGGCCTTGGTTGCTTCCAGGGAGGGGGCATCCACAGCCTTTCCAATAGCCTGTTTCAGTGTCTCACCACTCTCAAAGTAAAGAATTTCTTCCTAATAGCTAGTCTAAATCTACCCTCATCCAGTTTAAAGACACTTCCCCTCGTCCAGTCACTACATGTCCCTTCCCAGCTTTCTGCAGGCCCCCTTCAGGTACCGGAAGGCTTCTATAAGGTGCCCCTAGAGCCTTCTTTTCTCCAGGCTGAAGAGCCCCAACTCTGTCAGCCTGTACCTGCAGGTGATGTGTGTGACCTGTGACCAGGATGGGTGCTGGACCCACTGCAACATCTTGATGTCCTTCTTGTGCTGAGTGGGTCCGGAACTGGATGCAGTACCCCAGGTTGGGTCCCATGAGGTGCAGAGGTGCAGAATCACCTCCTTTGACCTGACGGCCACAATTCTCTTAATGTAACTCAGGATAAGGTTTCCCTTCCAGCCTGCAAACACACACTGCTGGCTCTTATTGAGTCCTTCATCAACTGACATCTCCAAATCCTTCTCCTCAGAGCTGCTCTCAAGACATTCTCTGCTGAGCCTCCATTTGAGCTTGGATTGCCCTGACTTGGGTGTAGGACCTTACACTTGGAGCTCTTAGTATTGGTGCAGAATAGAGTTTAGGTGCTGTCAAACCAAACAGAAGTTAACTATTGCTCCATGTACCACTGGCGATTACACTGAAGCTCAGGTAGGGAGAGGATCACATCTTCTGTATCTTTGCTCCGGTATTGTAAACTACATGTTCCAAAATAAAGCAACTAGATAAATAAGAAATAGTAAAAATGAAATATGTCCTCCTCAGTCTTTTCCATCTTGTTTCTACCAATATGCCATTAGATAAAATGCTAACCTACAAGTATAGATCTTTTGTTTCTCCTTTGTTATGGCTGTTCATCCCTTCATCTTCCTGCATTTCTACCATCAACTTATGTTATTCATCTCACATCATTCTTTTCTGCCATTTCTCTTACTGTTACGTATCTCAACTACCTCAGGCCTTTCTTTTTCCACCAGGCCCACTTCCTGGCTATACAGCCTTGCTCATTCTCACTTGATAGATTATATTATTGCATAGGTCCCAATCCAACTCATCATTCCTCCCAGGTTTCAGGTCTCATCTTTGACTAGAGTTCATTTTTCTTCTAACTCCAACTACATTTCAGAAATTAAACTTCTAGCTAACTGTGGGGAGGGGTTTCTAATGCTTGCAGCCAGTTAGTCACTACAATTACTGATGATTTAAGGAAATATTTGGTATGGGTACCATGCAACTTTAAGGTATTTTCCATTGACACATAATGTATCCTGCTTTTCCCATCATCTGTGGAGTTAGATAGTGTTTTCTCTTAAATATATCCATCTGCTGCCTACAGAAAGACAACAGGAAGCTCTCCTACTATTCCTGTAGCTTGTTTCTTGGTAGTTTAGGAGGAGTGTTCAAAGCTTATTCTATGGACCATGCAGTATTAAACAAAGAAATGGAGGAGTCCTTCCCTCTCTGTAGGCAGCTACAGCTGACTGTTAGGGAGGGGATGAGGGGATTTTTTCCTTAGAAAGCAGCCTTGAAAAAGCTTACTTGTGAGTACAGTATTAATGGTTACAAGGATTTGTAGTTATTTGTAATTACTGTTGTAACTGTCTACCCTACCAGACCCAGTGTACACAGAGATCTAAGCAGTATGCAAGGGTTGGCTGAGCCGCAGCAGTGCTTTCCCCTGACAGAGTTGGTTATTCCTCATCTCTTGAATTAAACTTGTTCTATGCACTGACATTTATGATTTTGGGGTATTATTCAGGATTCTGAAAAACAGCCACAATTCTCAGAGGTTTCCTACGTCCAAATTCTTGGGGAATCTAGCCGCAGGCTCTTCAGTTTGATGTGGTTCATTTTAGTATGAGAGGATAACTTGAATTGATTTTGATTAAAGAAACCCGAAAATTACCCTCCTTATAGACATGCACGTAAAGGGGAAAATAATAAGACCAAAGCCCTTCATGCTACATTTTAATTGAAGCTGGAGAAGTATTAATCAGAGGACAGGCAGACATTTCAGCACAATCAGCTATGGCACAGAAGATAGGAAGTACACCCAAGCCCAATTCTGCAAGACTGGACAGGCAGCAAGCTGTGCAAATAATTGCTATGGCAGCAGATTGCACAAATCCAGTCCACCCTACCAGACCTGGTAGTCTACTCATAGCCTAGACATAGACACAGCATGCAACCACCACGGATTTGGTCACCTACTGCCCCATGCAAGCAAAGACCATGACACAGCCCCCACGTTCCATTAAGGATTTTCCATTATTCATTCAGAAGTATTAAACTGACCTGAAATTATTGAGGGATTACTGATATAGATAACAGGCACAAATCCTGTAACATATATCCCACATATCTACTAGAAAACCCATATGAGTAAGAGGTACTATTTCTGAATGACTGAGCTAACCAAAAAGGCTGCTGGTAGTAAGAGACTAATACTTTTACAACACTTGTTTGTACAAACATGGATTTTCCATTCAAGGAGACTGTTTTATTACACTGATACAGTATATTCCTATTAGGAGTATTTTGCCAATATTGTATGTCAATACTCCTAGATGTGCAAGTTTTCATAGTGTTGAATATTCCTCAGTTTTATGAAAAAAAGACTGTAGACTTCAGAGGGATGAATCATACCCACATTGATTTCCTGGATCAGACGATGTGTTACAGCTCTGTAAGAGTCTGCCTAGAAAAAAAAAAAAAAAAACTGCAAAAATTTAACTGATGTATGAAACCAGGGAAATGTGCTTTTTCCCAATGAAGAAACATGCTTGCTAACCAGACTTTACTTAGCAAATATCTTTTTTTTATTACTATTATTTTTATTTAGATTGTTCCCATAGGCCTATAGAATCCTCCTACTCTTAAAATAATTAAAGTGTGTGGTAATTGTGTAAGAAATCTCAATTCAGAAACTATAAAATGAAGGAAGATTAAAAAAAAAAAAGACAGTCTGGATTAATAATATGTTGCATGCTGTAGTTATAGATATTTCCTGCAGATCATTGCTCTGTAGTTCCACAGTCTTCTGTATTTTCTTTTATTTCAAAAAACAGATGCTTCTTTTCAGCCTTTGATTGGAAACGGTTGTTGAACAAAGAAAGTGTTTCATATGAGACCACACAATATTTTTATTTACATAATCATGACATCTATGAGCAGACTTGGAATTCAAGAATTAGTGAATACTTCAGAAAGTGCAGGATAGAAATTCACATTTGCAGCTGAATTTGCTTCAATGGTGTAAATAGCCATTTCACAATCACTGAATGCTTCCAGACAGCTCAACTAAAATGCTTTCTGGCACAGACACTGGTTGAAAACAGCCATTCTTAATTAAATATTGGATACTATCCTTAGAATTATGTTTTTTTCTACCAAGTACTAAGACTGTGCTTGGAAACCTACAGATACCACTATGAGATTGTCTTGATTTGAGTGTATATATATACATATATAATTATCCAGTAAACAAATAATTCCATTCAACATTCAGCAATTTCTCATATTTAACCAACTAACTGTAAGCAGAGAAGGAATTGGAACACATTTAAGTAACCTGTCAAATTCATCATCAACTAAAAGGACTGGAAAAAGAAAGAGAAGAAGGAGATCAAGTCGCAAATATGATCAGCATACTTATTGCTCTTACAGAACGTGATCTAACGCCCACTGAAGCAAATAGCAGGGATAAAAACACTGCTTTCTTCCCAAGGTGGTGGGTTTTTTTTCCTATCAGCATTAGCAACATCACTATCTTTCATGAGACAGCAAAGCATCTAAAATTAGGCAAAATTTTGGCTCTTTGTGCCTGACCTCTACCCCTGAACGTGCTCATTCTTTCAGAAGGGATTAGAAAGAGTAGGAAAGGCATCTTCCAGAACGGAATGAGGCACGGCAATAATCCTCTAACTGATCACTTAGAGCGCTAAATAAATAGACACAAGTCATTCTGAGAGTCCTTTCTTTTCCAAGCTATGGCAGGAGCAGCCACTCAGAAACGCTCACTCAGAAATTTTTAATCAAGCAAATACTCTTATTGAGCCTGGTAGGTTCACTTGTACTAGGAAGATTTGCAAGACTGGCATCAAATGAACAATAATCATAATCCTTTTTCTTGTTTGCACATGTGCATATTCTACGCAGTAGGAAAGAAGCTGACGAGGAGAAAACAGAAATACATCTAAAATAGTTACAAATTTTTTCTAACTTCACAACAGATCATAATCTTCCACCTGTTTGGTTATTGTTATTATAACCATGGTTTTCCTATGGTAACTTGTCTGGCATTACCGAACCAGTCATACAGGTTTTTGCAGCTCCTACGTTACTTAAGCCTCCACCATAATTTGCTACCTAAACTGTGAAGGCACCAAGAGGGCTTCAAACAGGTCTCAGTAACGTGTCTCGCACTGCTGCTGAGAATTTGATATCAAAGGAGAGGACATTCAATAGGGAATATCAACAAAAATAAGGAAAAGATGAGAACATGATTAAAGATAAAGAATTATTCTGATTGGGTTGGTAAGCCCTGTGTGCTATGCACCAGCAGTTTAATCATATGTAATTTTTAGGAAGACTTCTGCAGCTATTATCAATGGTAGATCTCAACCAATATTTGCATTTTTTTTCTTCCCAGCAGCTATGCAGTCTCTGGAAGTTAAAGATGTTAAAATATGTCAGGAATGCATGTTCACATGTTCCCCTTGGCTGCTGGTTTCAAGTTCATGTCCAATTTTACAGTGAATCCATTTACTATCCTTTTTTCCCCCTTTTTCCTTAGTACTTGCATGGGCTGTTTTCACTGGCAAATTTCCCCTATTTAGAGTGGTTCAACAGCTAGCCAGATGTGAGACTGCTAGAAAGTTTAACTGCTATGTTTTAGAAATGAGGCAGTTACTTTAACTTAGACATGCGGCCTTCCCAGCTCAATCAGAAGAGGTAGCTATCAGCAACTTGTGTGTTCTTTTAAATATGATTTCAGCCCAGACCAAGTTTATTCTGAAATTGAACACTGGCTTTGAGAACCAGAAGGCCAATCCAATGGAACATCACAATGTCTTCTTTTCAGTGTAATATATGTATTTTATCTGGATCACAAAGGTTCTATGTTATTGTAAGCTGACCTCAAAACCAGTCCCGCCTAGATTTAAAAGGATTGTGCATGTTCAAATAAACAATCCTATACATATTCCTTTTCATGGAGGCTTTAACCAAAAAACATGAATATTTTCTGATTATTCTTTAATCAATACTTCACCTGTAGGGATCACCACTAAAAATGAATCTCTTTATAAAGAGACAGAAACCACTGGTTATCCAAAAATGTGTATTTTCTCTCTGAATTTTTTTTTCCAAAAGTCTGAAAATTTACTGTTTTCACAATGCACAAGTATGATGTGTAAGAGAATAAATAATGATAATAATAAAAACAAGCTATGGTTAAAATTATACTGAAATACTTAATAAGTATAATGCAGAATAGAATATCCACACATTGCAGATTTCAGAATGTGAAAATAAAATTGACTACAAAACGAAAATAGGCTTTGTTGATGTTTCTCTCATCTGTGAGAAATGGAAAAAGAAAACAGAGGAAAAGTATTAATAGCAAAAGAAAACTGGATTTGAGACTTATGCTTGTAATAAACAAACTGCTTGCAGCAGAAATATTTCTTTACTGTGTGCACTACAACTGAAACTTGGCACCACCTCTTTCCAACCCTGCTCAAATCTCATGTAAGATGAATATTTAGCTTCAATAATAATTTATTAACTTGAAAGTTTAACAAGTCTTTAGGCCTTGATACTGCAAAAACGCATGTGATGTTCATTCACTGCCACCACTTACTAAATTATATACATAGAACCATCTCCAAGTTCAGAGACCAGAATTCAGAAGTCTTCAGAGGAGAGCTCCTATAGCTTGAAGGGCATACAGGCTTGGATATTTTGAGTGGGAGGTCCGCAATTAATTCTTACTGACAATAAGTGTTATTGGCAACCTCCAGGAATATGACTGTGTTGTTGGGACAATTACTCCAGCTATTTTTTGTACTGTAAGGAATAAATTAATCTTACTGCCAGCACAGTAAAACTCTCTTAAAATGAGGCTATTGCAGGGAGGAGAGAGAATAAGTGAGGAACAACTAAACAAAACAAAAAACTTGCCATCCCTGGAGGCATTCAAGGCCAAGCTGAATGTGGCTCTGGGCAGCCTGGTCTAGTGGTTGGCGACCCTGCACATAGCAGGGAGGGTGTAACGAAATGATCATTATGGTCCTTTTCAACCCAGTCCATTCTATGATTCATTAATTTGATGTGAAAAACTGATATTCTTCTTACACCATTATGACTATTTATTGGTTATGATTTACTCATATCTGATGATCAAACATAGTGAATGTAAGAGACAATATTGTCTCAGAGTACTTCCCTCATTCACATAAAGTAAGAAGCATCTGAGTAACTGTTCACTTTAAAAAAGAAATGGTTTAACATACAATTCAGCATTATGTATGTTATGTATGAACATTACATTCATTAGCTCTTTCATTTAAACTCTTCCATTCTTCTCATCCCCAGGAAAAGTTTCAGTTTGAACACATAAGCAGTGTGACATTGAGCAGGAATAAGGAGCAGCTCCCCAAAGATCCAATCATCTCCTATTTTAACGGTAAAAATATGTGGCCATATCTTCATGAGAGATAGATGTATTTTCAGAAAGTCTCCAAATAAGGAGCCAACTCCAGAGCGTGCTGCCCGTTAAAAATGGGAGATAATGGCTTTTGCTTGGTCTGAAAATCACATCTGTGTAGCCAGGATACAAATGCTGGTACTACAGAACAGTCCATGTACTTCATCTCCACTCATAACCCAAACCAAAACTGTGCTTTGGAGTAGTCTTCCAAGCTTGAAGGGCTCAGACAGGCACAACTGTACACTTTATGGAATACGTTAGCAATAGAAAACTGCTTGTCTACCAGGATTTTCTGCACAAGCCTAATAATTTCCCTTTACCTTTTGCTGTGTGAAAAGTTCTCCCCCAAAGGAAAACAAGTTGCGATTTTGGTAATTAATTGCACTATGCCAAAAAAATAAAAAATAAAAGGTTTGTTAGTGCCCCGGAGACTGGAACACATCATGAATTAGCAATTTGCAATTAGAAATTTGCATTGAAGAAACAGGAAGGAGCAAATAAATTCTAGATCAAAATTAGCGTGTTATAATTTAACCATCATTAACTTAAAGCAAGCATTTGACAATTTACCGTATTCAGCTAGCCAGTCGAATATGATTTGCCCACATCAGTAAACTGCTAATATGCTTCTAAAACTAAAGAAAAATATGGAGGAATGCACAAACTGATTCAAATTAACCAGGTCTCACTATTCATTTTCTGAAAAGCACTGGGCGTGCCTTGCATCCGAAAGCAACGATTTGTTATGCACCGTAGTGTTACAGCGCTCCACATCATAAGTAACTGTTTAAAAATCCAAGGCATTCCTAAAATGTTTCACTTAAACGTTTCTGCAATAAAATCTTATTGAACTGTTGCTTTTATTAATTTTTTTTTTTACACACTGGAGACCAATGGATGCAAGTAAGATTTTTTCTTTTCTCTTGGCTCCCTTCTATTTTTTTTTTTTTTATAAACTTTGCCTACTACTAGCAAATAAACTATCTCACTTTTTTAATAAAACCATGGCCTTGAGTTTTTGCCCCTTAATAGTAGCCTACATGGTCGACTACCCTTGGTGTTAAATTTTCTTAAATTGTATTTCTGTCAGTATATCATTTTTTTAAGCAATGGACCCTATAATAGCAAGCTCTGTTCTGTCAGGAGTACATTTTAACAGCATGACACAAGTATTTTTCACTACGGGAGACAAACAATGATATGTATTACATGCAGTAAACATTGCCTTTGGTACATAGGGTTCTCTTAGCATTCATCTGTCTAAAATTTCATTGTGTCCTGCAAGGGGAAAAAAAACCCTGCCTCTCATTAACTATTGCCAAAGGCTGTAGGTTTGCAAAGTGCCAACAATGCATTGTCACATTTCTCACTAAACAAGGGCTTGATTGAATATTACAAGAATGCTGGAAAGCCAGCAAGGTGGATTAGGGGATATTTTAATAGTAAAAACAAAATTACAGGCCTTTCAGTGGGCTGTTTAACTAACAATCTTGAAACCAATTTTTTTTTTTTTTTCCGTAAAACATGTCCCTTTCCACCAAACAAGTACGAAGAAGAACTTTATGAAATAAAGATGTTTTACACTTAAAATAATGGGGTCCTGGCAAGAGCAGAATAAAAATGGCAATTTTTCTGTGTGAAATGCACTCAGCCCTACAATTTTACAGCATGAGGACTGCAATGGCAGCAGTTCCGAAATTCTCCACAAATTTACATGTGTGCTGCAGTTTGGTAGTTAATCAGACCATTACAGTTACTCAGAAAAACAAGTTTCTTATGCTGATGCACATGAAGTGCCCTTTAGCTGTGAGGAACCACACCAGAGGATCTCTCTGCTGCGACATCTTTGCCATGCATTGCGTGGGTGTGTATGACCTCATGAGAGCCATCTGCAGTGGGGTCAGAATCTCTTTTTTGTGAATCAGTAGGTTGGGAGGGGATTTATAAACAGCTCAACACTGGCACAATTCTCCTCTGATTCAAAAACCAGCAGGAGTGCAGAGCGCTCTCAGAAACCTTGTCGGCTTTGCTGAACTCTGAAGTGACTTTCCTACAGAACCCTACACCACAAACTCTGTAAACGGGTAATGTGCAGAGAATTATTTGCAAGAATCGATGCAGGTATAAAAATTACTCAGGTACATTATTGTTGCATTACTGCAATATTGCACTGTTTACATGATAATTGCTCCTTCAAAGAAATATGATTTTTTTTCTCTTTAGAATAGAATCTTCCTAATCAGAAAATCTTTTTTTGGAGGGTTTAGGTAAACACACTGCTCCATAAAAGCATCATCTGTGGTAGGCAAATCACTCCCAAGATCTGAGTTTTCTCTTCTGTAAGAAAAGGAACAAGACATTTTCTCAGCCGCCGGGGAACCAACACCTGAGGCAGTAAGATGGAAATAATGCAGCACTAGGTCCAAATGCAAGGCAAAACTTCCTCTCTCAAAATGAAGGAAGGTTTTTTGGCTCCTGAGAATTATTGGAAAAGGATTATCACAAACACTGGTTTGATGTAAACTGAAAATAGATTAGTTAAACCTTCTGGGCCCAAAGCAGAGAGGACCTGAACAAAGGGTGAAGTCTATGCAGAGGATAATGTTCCCAATGATGAAGCTGGGGAGGGACAGAGAGGAACCATGAAGCATACAGGTTTTTAAAAAGTGACAAGATTTCCTAAAAGGCTGCCTCAGAAATTACCAGGGATTTCCACTTTCCAAGAATATTTTAAATTAAGGCACTTGCATATAAAATGTCCAGTGGATGCTGGGAGAGGCAGATACACAACTTCTTATCTGAGGCACATAGTTCATTTTGCATCTGATAACTGCTGGCTCTTGTCACAGTTGTTTAATAGGTGGGGGTTTTAAAGCAAGAGAAATTTACAGCTGTTTCACAGAGACAGAGAAGAGATCATTTGCTCTATATAGCCTTCAGAAAAGAAATATATTGAGTAGCTGGCACTGGTAAATGCTGAGATTGCTTGCCAAAGCCTGTGGCCTTATGAGATTCTCTATGCATCTTCTCAGTGGAGCTGAAGAAGGTTTGGCTGGAACAAGATTGCTTCTCACCAGCAACATCTGCTACAAGATCTGGAGATCTCTGTCATAACAAAGCCTGTTTTCAGATTCCTGCCCTCCTGTAGGTACTGTGTGCCAGATGAAGGGAATGGAACAGGATAAATAGGCTCTACAGGTCCTGCATCCAGCCAGGGGAGAATTTTCCTGAGAACAAGCTTTTCTGGCAGCTGAAGGGCTGTAAGGGGACAAAAATACCTTCAAGAATCTTGGGCTGAAATTTTGGCACCATGGGATGGCGATTGCAGGCCTTTTACTGTTTCCTGAAAAGTCTGTCTGTGCTCCAAGAGTTATCTGGGTTCCTACAAGCTTTCCCTCATTCTGACAGAAATGGGTCACATAATGGAAAAACAAAGCCTATGAATGAACAGAAAGGACAAGGAGCTGAATGTTCCTGGGTGATAGGAGGTGATCAGAAGAAAGCACTAGAGTCCTAAGGAGACCACGAGATCAATAAACATTGCTCACAGAACTGATGTCCAGAGCCTTCCAGGTACAGAGCTCATCTTTGCCCATCATGACCACTACATCTTTGCACTCCAATCTGACCTCTACCACCTCCTCACAATGAGAGGGGGGTGTTTCATCTGCTCTCCCCTCTGCACAAAGAAACTTGAATGACAGCATAATTTATTTACTGAGAGCATTCCTACCAGAGGCCCAGAGACTGACTAGCTGCTTCCTTTGCCTTGAAACGGCACCTCCCTGAGCTGGGGTTGAAGGCCTGCCTGCTTATGCACAGCCTGATGTTGGAAGGCAGCTGTTGCTCCATCCAGGAAGTCTTTCTCTCACCTGGGATGTACTGCCCACAGTCATTTAAGAACAAACAAAAAAGAATTTATCCAATCCATGAGCTTTCCTTTATTTCTGAAGAACGCAATGTCAAGACAGCAGCAGCAACTGTCTTTACTAATGTAAACAGTCTCCAAGAACTTCCAGGTAATTGGGTTGCTTTTTTCCTTGAGACTACAGAAAAAGCCAGAAGGCCCACTATGGACATGTGGACAGTAAATGTCATATGACACCATCAACCAAGATGCTCACACATCCATCCAGATTATTTTGTACCCGTTCTCTCCAACTCTGCTGACAGACAGAACAGACCAGGCTAGCTATAGCATCCATAGGTTACTCAGATAGACAAAATTTCCCCCTGCCACTAGTTTTTACTATAGCAATTAAAAATTCATGTGTTTCCTACAAAAGCTCTCTAAAGCAGGTGTAAAATACTCACAGAGCTACATTTAAATCACTTCACCTCCAGTACATCATTCCAAACACATCACAACTGCTAGAAAAACTGTTGACTAATCCTAAATAAATGCACACAAGGGTAAAAAAGAGTCAAAATTCATGTGCTGCTCACAGCTCTCCATCAATGCCACAGCCTAATGTAACACAAAGTCTCAGCTAATACTATCAAAAAACTTTGGTATATGGACTGACGACAAATCTGGGGACCTGCTACCTTCCTCATACATTGAGCATTCCTCATGTGCAATGTGAGAACAAGGGTGGGAGTATAAAACATTCTGGATCTTGCCATAGTCATTACTGCATATCCGCCAGTGTCCTCAGACAACGTTGCTCCTTTTTTCCAACACCTGACACTGTTCCTCCGCACTGCAATTTTTGTGTTAAGCCTTAATGAAACTCCAACATCCATTGTTAAAACTCACAAACTTAAAATTCTGTGCTTTGGTGCAAGCAGAGACTCAGCTTCTGTGACTTTTTGGAATCACTGCAGCAAGTCGTGAATGATGTATGAAATGAAAAATCCCTGCTCACTGCACACAATTCAGATAGTAAAATCTCCCTGGAGCATAAAAAAAAGCACTTAAACATGTCATTTTATTTTTGTCCTGTACCCAGAAGACTCCCTCATCTCTTCCCCAAGAACATTCACACACCTCAGCTACTACCAGAGAACAAGGAAGTACTCTTGGAACTAAAGTGGATCAGCTCAGTTCACACAGCATTTCTAGGAAAGGATGCAGGGACCTGGAGCAAACCAAGCAGAATTATACTGGTGACATGTTCAGGCCTCTCTCCAAACACACTTTTTGTCTCATTTTTTAAAGTAATACCTAATCTCATCATCCTGATTCTTTAACTTGATTGACCTTTGCAGATTGCATTATGGCAGCAACAACAGCATGCTCAATGTAGTTACGGGCATGAGAAGAAATATTTGATATAAATATCATGTGTGTGACTAGCCATCATTTATGCTGGGACAAATACAGCAAGGTGCTTCTTTTCTTGTTCCAACACACTCCCACAATACTAACATTCAAGCCTTCAATGTTTCTTGCCTGTTAGCTGGAAATGTCTATCTGACCTGCTTTTTGGTGCTCACCTTTTAAATCTGGCAGACATTAGCATCGGCTACCATAATTCGGTATTTTCATATTTGCTGCATATGCCGCTTTCGTTTGGCCTTTAATGAGTGTCTATTATATTTTCCATATTCTTATGATGTAGGAGCTGCTAGAACCTGGTATGACTTTTTTTTTCCATTTTTCTCTTTTTGGTTTGACAAGAGTGATACGGAACATATCAGAACAGTTGGGTTACTCCCAAAATGGATTTCTTCCTTATCAAAACTTCTGTGTGTGATGGACACAGTTGGTTCACCCACACCCATGTCCACAATGACAGTGGATCTCCAGGTTTAATCTTGCAGCAAAATCAGCCAGTTTGGCACAACGAAATTCTTTCTCAATCACTAGGAAGTGGGGAGATATCCATTTTGCTGCTGGTCCCAGTGAGCACAAGGAGAATGGAAAACTGACAGCAAAACTGCAAATCCACAGACGAGTGATCTGACCAGATGCAGCTGTCTTGGTGACTGCATTCAGATTTAGGAAAAGAAAGCAGAGGTCTGATCTAATGACAGTTAATGTTGTCTTCTCATGACAAGTTTTCTTACATTTGTGATTTAATAATTATTCTTCCCAAAATATTACTGATGATGAAGGACAATTGCCTACATCAGTGTCACATTTCTGTCAT
Source organism: Centrocercus urophasianus (assembly GCF_019232065.1). NCBI lineage: Eukaryota > Metazoa > Chordata > Aves > Galliformes > Phasianidae > Centrocercus > Centrocercus urophasianus. The sequence goes on from NW_024885344.1 coordinate 13,497,419, forward strand.
CTCTGGCATTCTGAAATTTCAGGGAAAGCAGAGAAAACAGTGCAGCCATTAATTCTTTTGCTTTTCTAACTTCTTCATACAAAAAGTGGAACTGTAATTACTTCCACTCCTTATGCACAGAAGAAGGAAGACAGGACTGCAGTTTTCATCAGGTGGAGGCAAGTGAGGCAGACAAAGTACTTTACAGCATATCCTCCACCATCAGCAGCAATGCCTTCAAGAAGCAATACTGCAATGAGGCTGAATTAGCAGAAATTACCATTGTAACCCTTTCCTGAGTAAACAAGAAGCAGACAGCAAATACACTGGTAATATCTGATATATTCGTCCTATTGAGACACCTTTGGATGTCATCCCCCACACAATCTGGAACACAATGCACTGCTGAAATCTATGGGCTATAGAACTGCTCTTCATTGTTATTTCTTAACAGAAAAACACTGGGCCCAGGTCAAATTTAGTTTCACAAGAGGTCAAGTAGAGCTTAGAGATATAAAGATGTGGTGCTTAAAGCAAGTGCAAAAGAGCTTTTTTGAAGTTTGGAAGGTAACAAGGTGGGTTTTCAAATGCCTTGTAGGGATAGCAATGTCCAGACTTACATTGACAAAACCACTTCTCTCTACTTTAGAAAGATTTTCTGGGAAACAAAATGTGCTTGCAATTATTTTCTGCATTTTATTTCCTCCCCACCTGAATTTTCCCTTTTTGAAGGAATGGAAAAGAAATACTTTTTCTTACATCAGTTTTTTGATACTCTGCAATGCCATCTCTCACTGTACTGCTTAAATAATATTGATAGTAAGCCAAGCATGAAACATGTAGGAGGTAGTGGCAAGAACTTTTTCCAAAAAGCACACATTAAAAAAAGAAGAATCAGCTTTTGAGGAAGAAGCACGGAGAAATGGAGTTCAGATGATTTAAATGGAAGCATCGGACAAAATATAGAGGCTGAATGTCTGCTAGAATAGCCGGTATATATGTCTTATACATATGCAAGTATACACAATAAAAATTACTTTTTTTAAAACAAATCATAAGGAAAATGTTTACCTGCCATTACAGTAAGACTACCTGGTTAATAATAAGATTCTTTAGAATATTTGGTTCTAGAATTATTTGCTCAGACTCAGTAAATTCCAGTTGAGACAGATAATCTGACAAATTACAGTAAATGTTGCAAATATATACTAGCATCAGAGTAAACCTCAGGGGTCTGTTAGTAGGGAAGATATATTTGTATAAGGAGAAAAAAGAAGCGAGTGAAAGCAATCAGCTGCTTACCATAGCAAGAAGCTGTACTTCTTGTGATCATCTTAACTATTCCTTGTCCAAATTAAGAACTTATTAAGAACAGTGTACCTACTGCACACATTTCAGATGTGGAATCTTGTGTTGTTTTTTTAAAAATTTGTAATTACCAGCTGAGAATCTATTCAAAAGGCACACAAGAAACAGGAGGAGGAGGCTGTTATGGATATTACAGGAAAACAATCAAGCTTTGTCGTACCTGGAGTCTGGAAGGAACTGGGACTTGGAATAGGGAACACCAGGAATGGTTCACAGGTTGGATATCAGGAAAAACTTCTCCGAAATAGAGGCTGGGCAAAGGCTGCCCAGTGAGTGGTGAAGTCACCATCCTGGGAGGTGTTCAAGAAATGCATAGATGTGGTACTCAGGGGCATGGTTTAGGAAGCAATATTTTTGGTAGGAGGACTAGATGATGTTAGAGGTCTTTTCCAACATCAGAGATTCCACGAGACTGTGAAAATGCCTCAGAAAAGCACAGAGGACAATGGTTGGCTACATACTCCTGAAGTTGTCATTTCTGTTTTACTCAATGAGTCTTAGCAGTGATTCACTCCACATTACAACTGAATTAGGTAAGAAGGTGTTGCAGGAAGCTCTCCTGACTGACTTAATGCTACAGCAAGGCTCATTAAAAACAGCATATTTACAGTAATGTTTTCAACATTTCCTGTAGATCTTAAGATTGTTTTAATAACTCAAATTCTGAGCAGAAAGAGTATATTTTAATTTACTTTTCAGTGCTCCCAAAGCATTCATCGTCACGTTGCATTCTTTTTAATACTACATGGAACATAAAGATGCATGAATTTAACATCTTAATGAAAATGAACACACCCTAACAGTAGCCAGGAGCTGCTAATTACACAGGACAGGTTCGTTAGCACAATTTTGGAACACGAGGAGGAAATGAATTGAGAACCCAACATTCACAAACATCAACAGAAAATCCTGGGGCTTTTAGATACAGTTTTGTTCCACCTCCTACTACTTGCTATCTTCCCCATAAAAATCGCAAAGCCCAAGAGCTACCAACAGGTCATACAAGCTTCAAGGCAGACCCTTATATCACCTGCCAGAAGTTCAGTTTGGGAGCGATGACGGAGCAGGATTAACATACAGATCTACATCCTTTCAGTCAGAGAGGGACAGGGAGAGACTGTTACGGATGTCAGCACTTTGACATCCCAGAGACACATTGGCACAGTATGAGCTGTGGCCGACATTGCGGCCTGCAGCCGCGTGCCCAGCTAGGAGCCAGACTGCAGGTCTAGACTTCTGAACAAAGGGAATCGTGCTGTGGCTATGGATAATCGGTGTACAGTGTGCAGGGTACTAAAAAGGAAGGCAAAGCAACTGGAGATGGATTTTTCAGGCAGCACCATTCCAGTTGCAAATATTTGGCTTTGCTGAGGCATGTTTCTAAATTAATAGGTCCCATAGCTTTCAATAGGATTATTCGAGGTACATCAAGTCAAGCATATAGTATACATTTGTAAGATTAGGGTTAATTTTATTTTAGTATAAAATGTTCTTAAATGTATCAGATTACAAATTAAATAAGGAAGCCAATAAAAGCTGGTGAAGATCACCTCCTTATTGAGACCACCCTCGCCCTTCTTGACACTTTGTGTAAGGTGGGCATGAGTCTTAAAAAGCACTCTTCAAAAAGTTGCTTTTTCGTGAGGGTTTTTTTTTTGTGTTTTGTTTTTGTTTTGTTTTGTCTTTGTAAACCCAAATCTTACATCCTGGAACTTTTGAGTTCTGTGCAAAATGTATTTAACATGAATTAGAAAGTGGAAAACTGCAATGTGTTTCTTCAGGAGAAGATGAATTTTTTGGTTTTCTGCACTCTAAAAATAAAAAAAACGTACCTCATCAATGCAAATTCTGGGAAAGAGTAGTAGCTATGGAAGCAACAGTCCTCACTACAGAAAAATAAGATTCGTGTAGTAGCAGTCATAGTGACAGGAAACCTAAATCAGTAATTTGCAATCATTGCAATTTTTTACCACCAGCCAACTTGCTTAAGCTACCACTGCTTAGAAATCCTTCCCAAAAACATATCTAAAAGACAAAGCTAAGTTCAATAATCATTTGAACAATTTTTAGAAATTACATTCATCTGTTGATTAGAACACATGAAATTTGAAGGAAGGTTATTTATTTAATCTGTATTTGAATCAAGTTTTCTTCAACTAATATCTGTTGTTGTTTAAGATAGCTGCAAAATAATAAGATTAATGTAATATTTATTTACTCTCATAGCTGAAAATTCTGCTCAGTGCAGAGCTACAATCTAATAAATATCCATTCACTAAGTGACAACACGAGGCTTTATCTATGCTGATATTTACAGATTGAAAGTATGTCTCTAAAAAGAAAATCAAGTTTGATGCACAAGCATCAATTTTCTACATTTTAGTCAATGCCGAAGTGATCACTTCTGTATATGAAGTCCAAAGAATCAAACTCAAACAAGCACTACTGAAAACAATGATACAAGAGTAAGATGGCATTTGCTACTTAGTATAATTTAGTATGTTGCTAATTACTCCTATATATCATCACTTGCAGTATATCCAAATGTATGACTTGAGTACACTTACTCCGATCTCTCCAAAAACATAGAAAAGATGTGGTAACATGTTTTATCTGCTCTGCTCTACTCTCCAGAAATAATTTTATCTTTGCATGTTGCGCAATTCTCACTTTCATCCACTATGTGCCAACACAAGACATTATCATTTTTGCAAAGAAAGATGAAAAGCTTAAATTACACTTCTGCAGAATGCCACTTAACACAAGAACTGCAGGAGAATTTCCCATGGAACATCAATCCAGATCTGAAAATCTATTTCACAAAAGTAGCGATTTTCTGCTCACAAAGAGTTCCCTTGTGTTGTGTTACATTTTGTGATAAAATAGATAAACAGAGTTCACTCTCATCCTGAACGAAAATATTTTTTGGATAATAATTGGGGCTATTGTACTCTTAGAAAATGAGGTGCTAAATACTTTTCAGCTGCTAGTAGCTGCAGTTCTGATTCAGAGCTGGAACACAGACTGAATTATGAATACTCTGTGCCCGCACTCTAGCGTGACATTTCAGCACACCACTAACTTCACTGATTGCCATGGGGCTATCGAGATTTTTAATTGTTAGCATGCACTTGAAGTCTGTCTTAAACAGTTTGAGGGAATACAAAACCATGCTTAGATTCCTATTCAGGTACTTGCATTACAATTGAGAGAGAATTCTACAACAATTTCTTCATAAATATATGCGTAAATACAATATCAAGCAGATATGCAGAGAGGACATGACCCTGGAGAGCATGTAAGGTATTTTAACCATGAATGGTTTCATTTTGATACACGGCTTGCTAACGATCAAATTTGGCAAAACTATTTATCCTGTTGTTTAAACAATTTATATTCCCACTTGTATATGGTCAAGTAGATTTAGACTAGATATTAGAAAGAAATTGTTTACTGCGAGAGTGGTGACAAACTGGCACAGGTTGCCCAGAGAGGTTGTGGATGCCCTCTCCCTGGAAGCATTCAAGGCCAGGCTGGATGGGGCTTTGAGCAACCTGGTCTAGAGGGAGGTGTCCTTGCCTATAGCAGGGGGTTGGAACTAGGTGATCCTAACAGTGCCTTCCAGCCCAAGCCATTCTATGATGCTATGATTCTAAGTTCTGCTAATACTTTTGTGAATTTTTGAGCCAGATCCAGTGTATGGTTTAAGGCTTGTTCAGTTTAGTCTGAATATTAAAAAAGGGCAGAACTTTCTTAATGCAGCAGTTTCTACAAATCCAAACTTTAGTAATTTCTAATTAAACTACTGTTGGGTTTGGGTTTTTCTTTGGCCTAATCACATACAACTATCCCATTGATTTGTCCTTTCTCAGGAAAGCTTGGCTCTATAGATTCATACGCACACCAAAAATAGAGATGACTTAAATAGCTCTTTCTCTTTTACAACGCATATCTACTGATACGTAATAGCTATCTGAAAACACACTGGACATATAGAGAGAGACTCAATTGCACAAAGGCTAAGATTTAGAATATGGAAGCAGCAGTTTTGGGAGGGTGCAAAAACACCACTATTAGAATTCTACAGGTGTAAAATACGCAAGTATTTTTGGCAATGTAGACTCCATGTTTCAGATAGCAAGTCTGAAAAATTTAATAAATTCAAGAACATTTAAGCTGGAAAAAAATTTAAGCTTGTGTCTCTTCTCTATTTTAAAAGCCATCCATCATCCTAAAATATCCAATGGGAAGTTAGCAACCAAAACACAACACATCTGGTAAGGTATATCCAAAATTTACATTCCTTAATACGTTAAATATCAAGACCAATTTAATTTAGAAATTAAGTACTACATACTGAGCATTTTGGTTTCCAAACTCCTCATGAACATATTTAACTTTAGAGAAAAGAAAAAGCAATTCTGAAAGTCAGGAGGGCTGAAAGTGTGTAATAGCACTGAACATTTTCAATGCCGATTCTCAATTACCTATTATGAAGTTTTACAAGAAATTTCTATTTCCATCTGAGAAGTTTCTGCAATTTTCAATGTGCTCACAACTCTATTTTTTGAAAGCAGAACTATGTTTGTTACCTATTAGTCAGAGATTCACACTGCAGGGGAATATTATTTATGATCTCCAAAACGTTTGAATGGTACAGCAAGTCTAATGTGTTGAAATTCAAAATAATTTTATATTTTGTTATTTTTTAAAATCACATACATAGATTTTTTTTTTCAGTTTTGGGTAAAGTTATGACAAAATAAAAATAAGGAAAGCTTCAATTTTTTTTTTATTTTTTATTTTTTATTTTTTTTTTTGGTAAGGAACAGGCATGGAGCAGAATTTAGGACCTCTTAATAACATCTCTATGTTAGGCAATAACAGCTAAATATTGCTCTACGACACAGTACAGAGACACATTGTTTTGTGTATGCTTCTTGCCAAAAAATGCAGAAAGTTTGCAATTAAGCCCTGGATGTCAAATCACATGCCATAATATAGTTGATAATACTCGCTCCTGAAGGAAAGCATTTTAACTGGAGTATTATTTTAAACATATTCCATAGGAGCACTAGTCACAAAGTCTTTTCTAAGGAAAAAAATCAACAAGGAAAAAATGGAGCAAGTTCCATGTATTTTAAAAGCAATTTCTGAATTCTACAGGTCTGCTTAGTATTTTTTACAAGAACATTAACCCATCCTTCGACGCTGCAGACTAACCAAGCCTGCCCCAAAATTACAAGCTTTACTGAACCACTATAAATTGACAAAATATTTACAGTAAAATAATTTTCCATAATATACGCTGTACTGCAGCAAGATAATGAAGAGATATAGGACAGGCTTTAAGATGCAATGTACTTTCATCTGAAAAGTCTCCTGAAATTCTTTGAACGTTTCCAGGGGATTAATGAGGTATTTTGACAACACACAAGAAGTGTCTGGTTTTCAAGAAGCCATATAAGAGGGAACATTCACATCCTTGGAAATTAAACTGTGTATTTTAAGCCACTAAAAATAACACAATTATTAAAAATTTGGCAGCTCTGAAGAAAAATACCAGAAGATACTAGCAAACACATGGAACTACTGAAGAGCGTCAAACTTGAGTACACATATTTTACAGCCTTTCAACATGACTTAAACACCAATTTTAACAGCTTAATTGAATGTTTCTTATTAAAAGCTATCACAGATGAACTAAAATAAGGAGCTAAACTAGCTAGAGTGTAACTAAATCAAACCCATTATTCCTTGCAACTGCGGTGAATTAACTGCGTGTACGTGCATTAGTCCCCTTGTTGTATACCCTTATCCCTTCAAGAACTGGAACAGTGTTTTAAGTATTTCAAAACAGCTGTCAATTAGAGGGAGAGTGTTATTGTGCTTTCTTTTTTTTTTTTTTTTTTTCTTTTATTAAGACATGCTAAATGCTGCAATTAATGTAAATTTAGTGGAATACGAATCTCCCATACGCAGCAAAAATTCAACAAGGAGACCACTACACCTAAAAAATCCATATATACAGTAAAATATTTTAGGACCTGTTCCTCCAAAATAGTACCTCATACTTCAACACTTACTGCATCAGGGTATTTATGAATAAATAAAGGATCGTTTTATTAAAGAAAGTAGAGCTCTCTTAAACATTGCTTTTGTAATTGCCTCAGTATTCTTGAAAACTCAAAGAGTGTTTAAATCCTTAAAATTTTATCATTATTTTATTAAACTGGGCAAGAAGCATACTGAGGTGTCAGTTTAAAAACATCTGACATCCTTTTATCCATGAAAATATCCATGTAGAGTATTAGTACAAGCATTTATGAGAGCCAATACTTCATATGTTTGCAATATTTAACGCGTGCTTTTTGTGACATAAGAGAAACAGGAACTGCTAAACAATACTAGATGATAGGACATTTTAAGTCTTCCTTGAATTTCTAAGTACTACTACGTAATATATACATATTTAAACAATAATTGCTTTTAGAGTGAGAGCAGTTTTGCAGGAAAAGGCTGCTTCCTAAACTCTATTCTTTTCAGTCTGTACCCTTTCACAGACTAAATATTTTACAGAGGCAGCATCTTTATGATGCTTGTGGTTGAGCACTTTACTCTCTGTAGTCACTTCTCATTATTTACAGGATCCTGTCCAATATATAATCTAAAATCTAGGTTTGTCTCAAGTGCTCAGATCAGCAAATAGGAGAGAAAACAAGAAAAAACATGATTTGTCCCTTTCCTCAGGGATAGCAGTCAACCCCTCTTCAGAGCTATTCTGTGGTTCTTCTAAAGCCTGTAGTACATTTACAAGCCAAACAGATACCAAGCTTGGGCAGTGCGGGGGGCACACTGCTGTGCCATCCTCGGAAAGTCTCTAAATGTGTTTAAGGGTAAAAATTCTCCCCAACACACCGTTTTGTTAATCCTTTTCTTATGATCTGTTTGCCTGGCTAGGGAAATTATGCATAAAGAAATAAAAGTTCTAATTCAATTTCCATGTTAAGTGATGGATTTGAAAAAAAAAAAAAAAAGAGAAAAAAAATCAGAAACCATATTCTTTGTGTTTACTAAGAGATATGCACTCCAACATTTAGTGTCATGGAGCTGGAGTTAAAACCAGAAACGGTGAAGATAATTTAGCTGCATGAATGCCTGCTCTTCAGTAAAATGCTGCCAAAATTAAATAGGAATGAAACAGCACTTTGTAGTCATTGGTCGCTCAGCAGGGTTTGCGTAGTTAAAAACCTAAGTGAAAAGGGTGATTGACCTACATTGCTACTAGCTTAGCACAGCTGTACTTTCATATTTTCGCTGCATCCGAGGAAGCTCATTATTTAATACAACTGAGTTACGTGTAATTGTCGGTCTTTCATTTCACACTTTTAGGGGCCAGATATTAATCTCAGATGCGCGGCTTGCATTACTGTGCATCTGGAAGTATCTGTGACTGCCCATTTGCACGCAAAGCTAAAAAGATGGGACTGCACACGGTTGCACCTGAAATTAGGAGGCTGCCCAGGGGCAGGAGGACCTCACAAATATGCAGAAATCAAATGAGCAGATGGAACAGAAAGCAAATCCCCTGGCACCCCAAAGGCAAATGCTATGCTGTTTTTTTCCCATTGTTTTGAGCAGAACTAGCCCAGAATGCATAACCAAAGCACATTTCACACAAACCATACCTGCGGTTTAAATAAGTAATAACCTTCCAGTTAACAACCAGTTTGATATGTTAACAGCCCAGGGGCTGTTAACATAACGACTGGTCATTAATGGCAGTAATGACAGATTTCAAAGGGAATATTTTGCTTGTAAATGGACATGCTGCCAGTCAGAACAGAGGACTGAGCAGGATAGGTTGATACATTAAGATGTCACTGCACAGCTCCGGAGGAAGGGGGGGGGGGAAAGCCAACTTCTCGCATATTTCACTTACTGTAAATGGACTTGAAATACTGGCATAAACTTAAGTTCCTTAAATTAAGTCTTCACTTTCTAACCCAGGAGTGTATAAGCAGGAGACAGAAGCCTGCAGGGGAATTGTACTCTGCATATCATTTTCACCATGTATGTTATTCCTAACATTGAGCCCATTCTTTACTCAAGTCAGTTCTCATCTTCGTTAACAAAACAGAGCTCATTCCTGCTGTGACCACTCCAATACCCTGGGTGCCACATGCCACCTCTGAAATCACTGGAGTGACTTAGTTGAATCAGATTGCAGGGGAAAGCCTCTCACACCCAGAACATCTTCCAAGCTCATTACCTCCATCTCCATGACCCCCTCTATCCTAGAGAGTAAGGTCTTAATATAGTAAAATTAACGTATTTTAACAAAAGGGAGAGCTAAAACAAAGCAAGATTTGAAGTCTTGGCGATAGAGAGTACTTATAAAAGACTCAGAGTAGGTATCTCATGGCTCAAATGCCAAACAAAAGCATGCATTACAGTGGAGAGAATCTTTAATATTTTTTGGCAGGCATTTCTAAGTGAGAGATATTAGAAGCATTTTTGCAAATAGCCAAAGACACAATCACATAGTTTCTGAATTAACCATGGATGTCAAAGCACACAAATTGGCTACATTATTGCCTATAGTATCTGTAGAATGGCTGTCTTACTGAAATACATAATGAACACAGAGAGAGAAGTTAATAAGCAATTTTACTCTTTATAATATCATACAAGCCACATATCCTCTAGAGGGCACCACATAAATTAATAGGAAGCTGGAATAGTTTTGTATGTAGCAAACACTTCCTTTAAGTTAAAAAGAACAACAACAACAACAAAAAAGAGGCTAGCTTGAAAATGCAATCGAACCCTAATCTGATCATTATTGCTAAGTAATTTTTTCTTTAAATTGATATCAAGTGAGTTGCTAAGTATGAAAGCTTATTTGACTACAAAGCTAGAGAACATTTAACTAGTTTCTACATTAACATTAAAAAGATCACTTTTATAGGTTCACTGCATAACCAAGCATACAAGACGCAATGAGGCAAACTATCTGCAATTACCTTAAGTGCATCAGTATGAAATTTAGAGTAAATACCAAGTTTAAATCCGTGCATTCACAAGAATCACTAAGGAAAGGCTTATGACTTTCATTAAGACTTCACAAAGACTTATGGATAAATCCAGAAACAAAATCCAAAACATCTTTAGACTGACTACAGGATCTGCCATGTATGCTGGTTTCACTGGTGCAAACGTGAATATTGCAGATGAATAAATAACAAAAAAATCAGTTTTGAAAGCATTTGTGACAGATAAACCACGGTGTAAAAATCACAGTCACCTTTCTCTGAGTCACATAGTATGAATTTTAACATTCTGATTGCTAAATATTTATTCCTGATAGACCTTTAAATACCAGAGAGCAATGAGATGCATGCACACGTGTGTAATGTGGAAATGTTTTGTTCATATCCCTACTACTCAATCACTTTTGGTTTTGATTTTAAAACATTCGATCTGTTGCGTGAGTCTTTGGGAGACTAAGTTCAAAGCCACCAGTAAATCTGGGGATCAAATTGCCACAGTAGAGTTTTCTTACTCCTGCAGGCACTTGTAGAAAGATTCTTAAAACAGGTTTTAAATATTAGGCTCAGCACCAATTTGCCCCCAGAAGCTGTTCATACCACTCTCTCTATAACACAATTTAAGATCACAAGCAACCTAGGTTTCTATACAATGATCCCCTTCTATTTCTTGCATGAAACAGTTTCCTCTTCATTTTTAAAAGTAAGGTTTTCTTAGCTACTTTTTGGGCAGCTTTAACACAATGCCTTTAAGATGCAGACTCCGTCTTGTGCTCAGCTCATGGAGCTTTAATGGGTAGCAGAGCACTTTTACCACTAAGAGATCCAAGTGGCCCTGTCTGAAGAACACTAAGCTGCTTTGCAGCTCCAGCTCAGCAAACGCCTAAGACACTTGCAAACAATTTTGCTCTACTCTAGAAAAAACAGGTTGTAATGCGGAGAGCAAGAGTACCAAGACCTGTTAACACATTAATCCTGATTTCTGTACCAACCCACTCATGCCATACAACCTGGAAACTTCGTATTTGCTACCTGTGCCTACACTGAACTTTTAAGTTAACACACGTAAAGAGAATTTTAATTTTTCCCCAATGTATTACAGACTTGAATGTCCCTTTAAAAGGAAAAGACTTTGCTACAGGAGCAGGGGAAATATTCCCAGAAGTTCACACCTGCCTCGGGCAGCCAGTCTCACTAGACCCCCTCTGCAGGGAACGGCAGAAGGTGCTCCTCTATGAAATAGGTGCTCTGAATCACCCCAGAGGAGCCTCTCTCTTTCTATTTACTATTGACAGCCCAGAGAGACCAAACTTCTCGATTAACCTCAGCTTCTGCAAGTAGCTCTATTTGTACATGCACGCTCTAGTCTGGTACTGTGCCGATTTATACTCCAATTGTTTTTGAGAAGATTGACAAGCAAACAAGAAAGCAGAGAATCAGTTGATGGTTTGCCATATTCAAGAAGCATCACCCAGAGGATGGTCTGCCACCTTTGAAAAGCAGTGCTGGGTCACCCAGGTCCCACACGGGTCAGTGGGCTGGTTGGAGCCCATTGGCTATGGGGTTATTTAGCACAGGGAAGGTGAGTGGATTGTCTCAGTGCAGCTTCTAGCAGATAAATGGCAACGTTCCTTAAAGCTCCGACCACCACCACAATCCCTCTGGTGAACTCAAAAGGCAGAAGCCGATACGCACAGCCAAATGGAGCAAGCGCTCACAGCATTGCAACCCACACTCGAGCAGCTGCAGGCCACTCAGGTGGCCCTGCTCTTTCAGGCTGAACATTGCATTGCTTTTAGGAGGATCAGCTCTCCAGGAGCACTTTGCTGAGCCAGGGGTTACTCTGTTCTCACCTCCCTCCCAGCGCAGCACCTCACCATAAGCATCACAAAAATCAAGAGCATGCGATACTACCTTTGAATTTAGTTTCACCTCTCTGCTGCAGCTGGTTGCCTCATGCTCCACAAATGCTTTGTCCTGCAGCTTCCAAGCACTGCATACGCACCACTACCTACACAGGAAGGACTGAGCAGGCTCACTGCGTTTCTCAAGGAACACGACACAGGTGCGACCTACCTCAGGTAGTCTCTGCGACAAAGGATAAGGTTGGCTTTGGTGTACAGAGTGGAGCCCACCTCCCCCAGGCGGCAGTCACAGCAGGCACATTTCAAGCAGTCTTCATGCCAATATTTGTCCAGGGCCTTTAGAAGATACCGGTCTTTAATCTTACGGTTGCAGCCAGCACAACCTTTCGGCTTGGTGTCTGGCTGGACTGAGAGCATTTGTATACCTGAAACACAGCAAGAAGAGAGAAGGGTGAAAACAGACACTCTCCAGAATGAGCCTCACAGCCTTCTCTTCCTCCACCTCTCCCCTCCCACACACACCCAGTCCATTATAAAGGCAACTGCAGAGACAGGATGACATAATCTGGCAAGTCCACAGCAAGCTGAAAACAATATTAAATAAACTTGAGAGCAGAAACTTCCACTGATCTGAGTTCCACCTCATTTACCCGGTCTCTTTGCTGAAAAGGAATATGATTGAAAAATTAAAGTGAAAAATTAAAACAGTCCTGTTAAAGAGTCACTTTTGCCCAACATTCTCAATGTTTAGCATTCAAAAATGTAATCAAATAGCCTATGTGCAATAGCAAATATACCTGAAGTTGTGTGTCTGGACTAATTTGCACTATCTATAATACATATGAACACTCTAGATTCTAGAGATGGAAAGACTGAAGCTATCAAAGGTACGGGAGCAGAGTTACAGGGAGGTTTGGCCCATATATTTTTGCAGTAGGAGTTTTGCTTTTTAAGATTTCTGTTCTTAGGCACATGAATGAAGCAATCAGATTTATAGAGACTTCAGTACCAGCATCTCTCATTGCATCCTTCAGTCTAAGGACCTGCTGAAAAATCTGACCTTAAATAAGCTGCACAAGGTCAGACAGTTACTAGTTTTTCACAAAAAATAATAATAAGGATACAAAATCTCTGCCCCATTCTCTAATCCCAATTTTAGCCAAACAGACAGTTTGGGAAAAGGAGTCTAGTGGTATCCATTAATTATGTATACCTTTGAATGCAATAGCAGAGAGCAGAAATAACAGTTCAAACCCTTGAACCCCTGTTTAAGGGACAGAATGGGCAAAAGTGGAATACAGTTGAGCAATGGCATGTGGAGCACCACAGCTGCCTTCCAGAGATCCATACAAAAAAATCGATGGCCCTCAGTTTTGCTGTAAATGGGGAGAGGAGGTCACTGCCCCAAAGTGCTTACAGACTGGTCTCTCTTGGCTGGTCTCATGAACTGCCAGCCGATTACACTCACACTGATCCTCTGAAAGTCATTTCTTAGAAGAAGCAAAATCATAGCCTTGTAGATGCTTTGCTGTACATCAAACAAGCATCAGAGAGGAAAGAAAACAGACACACAGTTCGATTACTAGGTTATCTCACTGTTTTAAGCCAATCGGAGATGCAACTGAAAAAAAAAAAAAATTGCTACTCATTAGAGTGCATCTGAGCATCACAACGAGAATTTTGTAAGACAAGAATAAATGCTTTTGCTGAAAGAATCCTTCTCCCAAGTTCAGGGCACGGCACCCCATTCTTAACTCAGAGACTGGGAAAGGTCAAATAGTCTCGTAACAAAGAACAGCAAATTCAAGAGCTCCTCATCAAGAACACTACACTACTGCTCTTAGGAACGCTTTGCAGCCCCAGCTTCTATCAGCGCATCTCCGTCAGTGCCGCAGCACACTTCCTCAGAAAGGCATTCTCAGTTAGAGAGAACACGAACCGGCTGATGTTTTATTTTACCTATTTTTAAAGGTCTCGTAAGGAAAACATGAAAATGAGTGTAATCTTTGAAGTGATGGTACAGCGTGCCTTTATGAATATCAGCACTGTGAAGACAAGAGGCTAAATGCTGTGCCAGCTGAGGCATCCCAGGGATCCATACGTGTACGTGAAACGCATTGAATGTACGTGGACCGCAGCAAGTGTAGAGCCAGCTATGTGACTTTGCAGGGTTTATCAAGTTGAACTCATGACTTTCACCTGTGAAGCTAGTCAACAAATTAGAAATAGTAATTCTTTCTATTACTATAGTAATTCATACATATAACATCCCCGCTCCCAGCTTTGCAACACACTCTACCACGCATTTTGAATGAATATATTTGTCTGATAAATTAGCTGTTCAATTACAGAGCCAGTTCTCCTAGCGAGCACCTCGAAGTACCGTGGCAATACTGCTGCCGAATGTCTGTACCTCCTAGCAAGATAATTCAAGGTCTTCATTTTACTATCCGTAAGTATCAAAATGGCATTGCCGCCTTCCCATTACCCTCCAATCAATGCTCCTACACCGCTCAGCAACTCGTGAGGTCTGTTTCTCATTCCCAAATGGGAAGATGAGAGCCTGTGACCTGCACAGGCTCTGTGGCTGGGCAGGGCTGGGAAAGAACACACAGCGCTCATCCTGAGTGAGCACCGCAGCATATCCAGCTGCCAGAGAGCTCCCCTAAGCCCAGGGTGCAGGAGTGAAGCAGCAATGTAACACAACTACAAGGAAACGACTAAGAACAGTGAAAACAGCGGAGACTTTTGTAAAGCGCCTGTAGCAGACTAACAGTACAGAGCAGTCTTATAGGATCGCCAATATATCTGCTTGGTGAAAAGGCTTAATCTGTGAAGTTGCATATATATAAATACCCCTTTAGAGCACACTTACTCCTGACCCCCTCTACCACCACACAGAGGACAGGCACGCGAAACAAACCGCAGTTGGCAACTTTGTGGAACTCAGTGAAAAAGTTCAGAAGAGAGGAGGACTGCTCTGGGACTTTAATCTTTAGCTTGAGGGAAGCCAGGATAAACTAGCAGCTAATGCAGTTAAGGGCTTTAAAGAAAAAAATCGTGATGTAAAAATTTTGTCAGCTGATAAGGAACACCACGTCCCTGATCCCAGCTGATGGGCTGCCCTGCGCTGCACAAGGGGAACAAGATGAAACAACAACAGGGCTTGAATAAGCCAGCATCTGAGCATGCTGCAGCAATCAAGCATGGTAATTCTTAAGGAAAATGCTGCAAACACCAGATTATTGTGTTATAAATACAAGCCCAGCACGCGCTGTGTGGCACACAGTCTGGCACTGTTTTGAGGCTCTTGCTACATTCGGAAAGCAGACAGAGCGCTGTCACTCTGGTTAGCCCAAACCCTCCTTTACAGAGAGAAGTGGGAAGGGGCAGACATCCCTCGGAGGTCATGCTAACAGCCCCACACTTCTGAGCTTGAGGCGAGGAGAAGGTGGCCCTGACATCCTGCTGGCAGCATCTCCAGATTAAGGATTTGGGATTTGGTCTGCAGCAGCTATAGGAGGGAAGGCATGCTTTTCCTTTTAGACAGATTTGATCTTTGTCACACTTTACTTACAACGAAGCTGCTTCTATTTTAATGAAAATTAAAACTAAACTACAGCTTCATTATTAAAAAAAAAAAAAGTTTATTTTTGGAATCAAAACAAAACACAGAACACAAGCAGTGCCCCAAGAAGTGCTTTAAGCAGCTCGGAATTCTCTGCACATGCCCTTTTATTCACAGACTTGGATTAAAACACTTAATTTTGAGAACAGAATACTTGATTACTTCTCCTGTGAGGCGTAATACAGACTAATGCAGATCACCTCCCGGACCACCTCCAGTACAGTGCCACTTCCCAATAACATGTGTGCTTATAGCTGCCCTGAGCACCAGTCAGCGTATCTGCAGCTCCCACAGGCTGCAGCCCCACAACCTGGCCATCCCCAGGTACAGACAGGAGCTCTGAGGCTGACAGCACCCAGGGCAGCCTGAGGTGATACCAGGAGCACACCGTGCTGCCTGGCCACCCTGCTGCCCCCTCTCTAGGAAGGCAGAGCTCCCAAAACACGGACGGCTCCAAAGTGCTACACCCAGGCTGCAAAAACTGAACCCGGTTTTCCCTTTAGTTTGGTGGACTCCTGTCCACACTCTGCATCCCAGAGCAGATCTGCAATTAGTACAGAGACATTTCAGTGCCCGTCACTGTCAGGCAAACCCCTTCTATTTCAGCCCAATTCACTTTCCCGGTCCTGCTCAGCATCCCTCTCTCTCTTTCCCCCTTACCAAACCTCAGGACGCTGCACTCAAACTGCCAGGAATAAGACTTCTAATGGCAATCCAAATTCTCGATGAGAGAACTTCCTAACCCATTCTGTAAGCTCCTCGATCTCCCCCGTCTCTCCAGATAAGTTGGATGCAAGTGACTCCTGTCCCTGGCAGTGGTTGTTAATGCGCAGTGAAACACTGACAAGGGATCTGTAGCTATGAATTCCAGAATAAAGAGGAAAGATTGCTGGAAAAGGCTAAGTCAGGCTCCTGACAGAAGGCAGAGACATGAACTTCTGTCACTCTGATCACCTTTCCTGGAATCAGAGTGTGGAGTTCTGACAGAACAAGCTCTGTTAGCAGCCTCTGTGTGCAGGCACCAAGAAGCTGCAAGGACGGCTGAGGTTCATGGCACAGGGGATGCTCCGGGGCAGTACTGGATGCTATCTCACACCACAGCACTCACAAACTTTTAGAGCCCACTCACTCCTCTTTCACTGCAGCACACACGGTTTAAACAAGGACAAGGGGTTGCACAGCAAGAGAGGGAAAACTTGCTCTACTTAAAAAAAAAAAAAAAAAAAGAACAGAAAAAAGAAAAAAGAAATCAGTTTTGAGCAAATTACATATCAGTGCAGTGGTCTTTAGAACACAGCAGACTGATGGACAGTGTGCAGTCAGCAAGAGAGCTGGAGATCCAGCGGAAGATAAAAAAGAAATAAAAAGTAAGAGAGTGCTTTTCAGAGGCTCTCCCACTTTGTAGCTTCATCCTATAGGCACTCAGTGCTCCAATTATTCAGGACAATACGCACAGACTTAAAAAAAAAAAAAAAAAAAAAAAAAAAAAAAGTTAAGGTTTCAGAAGGGAAGAAACATTTCAGAGCTCGCATGCAGCGCATCAAGAGTGGTAACTAGTTTTAGATTGGCATGCAAATTGTTCTGTGGAAAATTCTTATCGCCTCCGAGACCCCGCTATTCTGAGTTATTTGACAGTTTAAGGGAAATCATAATTAAAAAAAGAGACATAAATAATAGCCTGTGCAGTGTGGTGCACAGAAATAAGTAGAACCATTTCATTTAAACTCTGGTGAGCTTTTAATTGCCTGGATTGCATTGTGAACCAGCCTAACGGTTGATTGCCTCCATTATGCTCTCTTGTTCTGTGCCATTCATCCGCACAGTCTCAGCTTCTGTAGTTAACACAACAAAGTAACCGCAACTCCATAACACTCCAGGTTTTAAAAATATATATAATAATAATAAAAGTAAGGGGTTTTTTAGTACTCTGCATACAGACACTTCTGCATACTTTTGAGTCAATTTTTCATGGTATATAACTAAACTTCACCTCTCGCCTCTTCTTCTAAAGAGGAATATGATTTTTTAAATATATATTTATTTATTTTTAATGAAGGAGGTGGCTTGAGATTGGGGGGAAAAAAAGAGGAGGCTAGGTGAAAACTAAAAATGTTTATGCAGTCCCACAGCTGGGAGCAGTGATACAGATTAAAAGAATTTAGCCAACACGGCTAGTCGATTGCCAAGAGACACCAAACAAAAGATTTCTCCTCTTCTTTCCCCTTCTCTTTTTGAAAGCGAGATTGGGCCTAAAAGCTTGTTTCTCTCTGTTCACTGGCCCAGAGCATCCCTGCAGGCTGTAGCCCCCTAAGGGACATCACAGCAAATAGATGTACCCAGATCTCAGGGACGGAGCTGCTTAGCTATGTTCCTACCCCTGTCGTGTCGTCCCCCCCCCCCCCTGCTCTCCCCACTCCCTCCCTCCTTTTTTAGAGCAGTGGTGCTGGGAACCAATTTGATTCCCTTTTTCTCCAATGCAGCTGCAAGGCTCAGAGATACTGACATTTTTCCACTCTTATCAGTTTAATTACAGTTACCATGGCAGCAAAGTGCTAGTGCTTGGCAAAGGCCAACAAGAGATTTGCAAGACTGAGTTCAATTTTGATGCAGCTCACATGCAAAATAAAAAAATAAATAAGAAACATACACTCTACAACAAAGACTCCCTTTCGGAGCCGGACGCTCGAGCCTTTTGTGCTAATTCCCTTTCCCAAGCATCAGCAGGGATGGGGCGGTGGGGGCAGAGGGAGGCGTGGGGATGCGCGCAGCGAGGTTGGCTGCACCTGGCCGGCTTCACCGCTGTCACCGGCGGTCCTGCGCGGCTCTCTAGCCGGGGGCACGGGGGTCTCCTCGCTGCACACGCGAACGCTGGCGGGAGAGAAGAGCAGAGGGAACCGCGCTCGCCCCTCTCCCCGCCCCGGCCCTACCTTCCTGCGAACTGAGCCAGCGCACCAGCAGCCTTACCAAAACTTTTCTCCTTTTTCTGCATGAGTCGCTGTACGGGCGCCCGCGGAGCTCCTCCTGACGGAAGCACCGAGGCCCGGCCCGAGCAACGAGCGCTCGCTCCCCCGGCGCGGGGCGGGGGGAGGGCGGCGGGGCACGGCCGCACGCTGTCCCCGGGCACCCCTCGGCGCCGGGTCCCGGCGCTGCGCCGGTGGGCGGCTTTGTCGGAACCGACGGAGCTGTCACGTTGTCACACGCCGCGCCGGGAGCGAAGAGGGAAAAGAGGAAGCCAAAAAGCCCCCCCCACCCCGAAAGGCTCCCACGCGGAGCGCTGACTCCTGCCGAGTAACCCGTGGCCGGTGGGGGCTGCCCGGCGCTCTCCCGCCGCCTCCGGGCCGCCGCCGCCGCGCTGCCCAAAGGGTTAACCCTGCGCCGAGCCGGCTGCAAATGAAACTGCTGTACGGGGAGGCTGGCGGATTAGAGCCGGGGAGTGGGAAATTAAGCTACTCCCTTGGTAATTGAGAGCACGTTTCGAGCGGCTCTGGAAGAAGCAAGAATAATAATAACAATAATAACGGAGGCGGAGGGGGGGTGGGGGGGGGGGGGGGGGGGGGACTGCTGCAATTCATTGTTAACTTTGACTGCTATTTCTCGAGACATCCAGTTAGATGGGTTTCGCTCAGCATCCTCCGCTTGCATGTATTTCATGTCTCATCATAAAAATAATGAAGCCTCACATGATTTAAACAAAACAGTCTCAGCAGAGCTGCAGCTCGAGCGAAAGTTGCAGTGCAGGGATGTGTGTATGGATTGCAGCCCCGGCTTATGACTCAGAGAGAGAGAGAGAGAGGGAGAGGGAGAGAGAGAGAGTGATGCAGACACACATACACAAATGACCCAAAGCTTATGTACACAGTTGCCTCACTTACCTTCTCAATTAAGCGATAGAGGGGAGGCAGTTCAATAAGCACAGTGGCTGCTTTGTAGCTCTTCTCCTTGGGAAAGGTCAAAAAGAAGCATTGTTTGGGGAAAAAAAATAAAGGGGGGGTGGGAGAGATGGGGGGGGAGATCGCTATTCTTTAAGTTTAAAATAATGAGGTCCTCAAGGATCCGCCAAGTAATTGTGTTGACCGCATCCGAGCTACAGGTGTCCTCCTTTTAGTATCTTGCAGTCCAAGGCTGTCTGTCTCCGTCCTGGCTGAAGACAACTTACCTAAAGCAGCGTGTGAGGAGCCGAGTTGAATGAAGTCAGGGCTTTATCAGCTGCAAAATGCAATCCCTTACCAGCCAGACATAATACAGCAAAAGAAAAGGTCACTCAGTTATTACTGAGCCAGCAGAGCCCAGGCAGCTCTTGTGGAAGACCACAGAGAAGCAGCTCCCTTCCGATTTAAGGCTATTTACCTCTCTCCCCCTCCACCCACCCACCCTTCCTCTCTCCCCCCTCCCCGCTCCCCCTTTCTCTCCCTCTCTCTTTCTCTCTCGTTCTGCAGCTCGCTCAAGTACAGCCGCCCTCAGAAAGTGCAAAGCAGCCAGGAGACAGATTGGGCTTTGTTGGTAATTTCCCATGGTGAAAATTTACAAGCCTGCAAGTGCAGTCAGCAAAACCACATGCATATGCTAGACACAAACACCAGGGACACACACACACGCACACACACAAGTGACCTCTACCGAAGCGGCTCAGGATCACCTTCCCAGGGAGCGCTCCAGAAACAGAGCCGGGGAAGCAGGGAGCGTGCCCCCGCATCACTCCGCCCCAAATACTTTGCCTAAACAAAACAATAAGTTGCCTACGCAAAAGGAAAAGAAAAAAATAATAATAATAATAATAAAAAAGGCAAGATACGCATCTCTCTATTAATGAGTAATGAGAAAAAAAACCCTGAAGGTGAAAACGCATCCTCTCATAGTGCTGGATGTGGGCTGCTCAGAGAGGAGTGCAAACTCCTGCGTCAAAGTTTGCTGCTCCCCGCGGGCTCCCCACTCCCATTGCCCCTGGCCCGGACACGTGCTGGGCATCGCTCACCCATGCCACCTCCCTGCCCACACTTTCTGAGCTGAAGGCAGGCAAGCTGGTTTCCCCCTGCGGGATCCTCACCCCAAAAGCTGAGGACAGAGCCTTGTTCTTTACCTAGTGGTGGAGGGGGAAAAATAATAGACGCGGATGTGCTGTAGGTGTTGAAGAGCTTTGACCAAGAGACAGACAGACAGACGTGCAAACACAGAAGAGATAGGCATGCTTTGATATTGAGTCACGCTCGCAGATGATTGTTTCTTCATGTTTTATAATAAAGATGTTGAGCCTAGCCTACTGTAAATAAAGTTAAAAAAATCCAAAGCATCTTCCTCTCAGAGCCATCTGCAGTTGGAGAAAGACCAGATTAAGAATTTGTGAACAGAGTTTTCAGACTTCAAAGTGAATATCTGTTGTCTGCTATTAGAAGCACCACGCTAGATTTCCACAAAGCTTTGAAAGATGTCAGCTTACAATATACCCTAAATTTGAATGACATTCATATTATAGAAGTCTTTCAAGACCCAAGAAAGATTTAAAAGCATTGAAGTGCTTTGCCATCTGCACCCCTCCCTCGCGTAATCCGGTCTTTTTACTAAAAATCAAAGCAACCTCAGAAATGCATCTCTTTAGGACAGGTTACCCCCTTCCCCACCTCAAACTAAGCTCCTCTACATTTTTACATATATATATTATTAAGATTCCCGGAACGAGCACACTGTGCAGTGACACAATTCTTGATTTGCCCCCCTCTCCCTCAAAGTAGTAACAAAACTCAGCCACAACCAACCTGAGCAAGAACCCGAAAAGCACAATCAGAGGTAGCAGACTAACAGAGCCCCTTGCTGCTGATTTGATCTGCACATGGAGAAAAGCAAAACTTGTCAGAAACCTGCTTCCCTCCTGCCTGTACCCATACACTCAGGAGATCCTCACTTCCCTCTGTTTGTAGACTACCTCTGCCACAACCACTCTGAAAATACAGCAGTGTGTGTGTGCGTGTGCCTCTCTCAACCAATGTACTCAGAGAAGGGGAAGAAAAGAGGGAGGGAGAAGTTATGTGTGGGGAAAGGGAGAAATAAAATCAAAACAAATGGTACAGCTAAT
>NW_024885344.1:13524375-13564375 GCF_019232065.1 Centrocercus urophasianus
AGTTTTTTGAATGGGTTTTTAAGGCCCCCTTGAAACCTCCTGCTAGTACTCCCCCAATCCCTCCCTTTGCGGATATCAAAATAGAAGCAGCTTGTTCTGTCTAAGGCCAAATTCCACTAGCTACAGTTTCTGTCTCAACAAAGTAATCAGTGTAGTGCTGTAAGGCCCATACCTACACAGCCCTGCCAGCTCAGACCAAGATCAAGTTTCTCTTTCACAATTTCTTACATCCTTTGTCGCACCACGCACTCTCTGCACGTACTCTTTGAAAAATAAAACAAAAGAGCATCCATAAATATGAAACGGATCACTTATGTTCAGATCGCCAAGTTCCAAACAGAGGACACGGCGTTTGAGGAGAAGGCACACAGTAGGAAAGTTTAAATGCGATGTGGCTTGTTGTCTCTACGGAAACAACTCACAATAAAGTTTGCCGAAGTACTTCAGAGGTTTAGGAATTAATCCTATTTTCAAAGGTCAGTTAAGAAATTACAGGTCTGTCCATCCATTTTCAATGAAATCTAGTCTCTGGATGTCAACAGGAATAACCAGAGAATCTGGAGCTAAAGGGTATATCAGTTTATATGTGATCTGAGTCAAACCTGTCCTTTATTTATTTGTTTTTACCTAACTATGAGAAAAGACCCTTTTCAATGTGTATTTCTTGTTAGTGAGAGGTAACTAGGTATGTACCTGAAGTATTCATTTTATCTCTAACCATGTCTCATTTTCAGCACCCTCCTTCTGAGGGAGCATTGAACATTTCTGCCTTATTTTTGCTTCTTTCTCACTCATGCCTCACTATCATAACAAGCAAGAATGAAAAGCTGAAAGTAAAATTCTTTGCCTCCTAAACATTTAAAATCTATAGTAGTAAATGCTATCATCTACAATTCCCAGGCCAGAGAAAGACCAGGAAGGAGACTTCCTGAACCCTACCACCAAGGGGAGCCCTCAGCTCTGAATTAAGTAGACAGTGAGTCCTTCAGGAAGTTCAGGCTGTCTTCTGTGCAGGATCAGCGCTGGCATCTGCAGGTTTTATGGACCCTCGCCTCTGAAAATTTAGCTAGTAACAGTCAGATTCAGAATTTTGATAGAAGAGTTCATATACAGAGGCCGCTGGTGGGAATATAACTACCAAAACATAGGCCTCTGACAGAGAGTTTAAGAATCTCTTTGATACCTAAAGTGTTACGGTTTTGGTGTCTATATCATCTGTGGGAATCCTAGCACATAATCTCTCTGTGACTTCCTAGGAGCGTTTACATTCACAGTTCTCTTGTGCCTTATGAAGAAAAGAAATTCTCAGGATTGCTTCACCATAAAAACAAATGAGGGACAGAGATTAGGATTCTGTTTGGAAGATGCTTTTAATGAAATATCCTACTAGGGGACTGTCTTGATACCATCTTTAAGGATATAATGCCACCTACTGAATTACTACCACTGCAGCCTGAAGCTCATGAGTTTTTTCCCCAAGGGGTTCAGTTACGTGCTTATCCAGGCCTGGCTCTGTCTAACACACAAGTTAAGATAAGAATCGGAGCCCTAGAAAGTGGAATGGCTTTAAACTTTCTGTCAATAATTGGCAATGTGTATTTATTCATTTTTGGAAATTACAACTTTCATGGGCACTTGATCATCCTTTAAAAAAGAAGCTGCATTTAACTTTAATCTTATTGTGAGGGGACTGTGACAGCTGTTTTGAAAGCACTCTTACCATACATGATTCCTCCCATGGACTCAGGTACTTCACGAAAAATCAACAAGAAGATTCTGAATAAGAGCATGAGAAGTAGCAGAGTCAAGAACTCAGAATTTGAAAATCCCTGGGTAACAGTTAAGAACAAATTAATCTTGTATAAGTCTCATTTATGCTCTTGTAGAGGTGTACTGTAACATGATTCTGAAGGACTCACACCATTAGTGGAGCTGTGGAACAAGATTACATTCAGTTACCAAACATCACAACATTTCTCTTGTTTTCCTTATTAAAGACAGCTCCTCACAGTTGGTACAAAAACATGTTTCCCCCATATACCCCAGTGCGCTTACCGAAATATTGAAGTCATTCATGAAGAAAAATAAATCCAACTACTCAAAATCCTTGTGAGAAAGAAGGATTCACCCTCTCCCAGAAAAAACTAAAAACTAGCTCTGCAACTTTCAGCAGGGCCCATCCTCATTAAATGGCTAACATTCACCATTACTTTTTAAGCTTCTGGTACCTCATGGTTTTTTTTCATGTTGAAAGTACAATTCCCATTCATTCCAGGTGGGAGTATTTGGTACCTTTGCCAACCTGACCCCAGGTGCCTTGTGTTAGGAATTCAGAAGCACAGAACAAACACACAGTTTGTAACTATGAAAGGTGATGAAAGAGATGGAATCCTATTTACTTTTCAACTATTAAAGTCAAATGTTTTGACTAGAAGACTGTTCTTGGTTTTCTATCTCTGATATCTTGTGTTAATCAGTATATGTCCTTTGTAAGAGATGAGGTAGGGATTCTGTTGATGCTAGCCTTTTTACCCATATAGTTCAGTTTTTTTTTTTTCCCAAGGTATGTTTATCCCATGCAGTTAATGATGCAGGTGGCTGTGTAATTAAAAGCACTATCATGATTTGTATTCATAAAGGAAGTGAATTGAAGTTGTATGTAAATACCGTAATACTTGTATTTCCTGTATGCTTTTCATCACAAACATTTTATATGTAGCTTCTCAACTAGAACAAAAAGATAAAAAATTTAAAAGTCTGAAAGAGAGAAATAGAGATTTCTTTGAGATGACTTTAAGGTCTCTTAAAGCAGCCTTGGATTTCTGGCCCATAGACCAGGACAACATGGGCCCTGCTGGCAGTTACATATCTGGCAATTTAATGCTCACTTTACTGATAACATTTCACCTCTTGAAACCAACTTAGGACTCTTGAGTTTCATTTGTACCAATGTCTTCCCTGTATTTTCTCCTATGTTATCCTTTTCTGCTCATCTTTATCTACTGTCTTTTGCCTTAGCTTGCTTTACTGTCTCTTTGGTGCTGATTTGCTATTTTACTTTCATGTCCTGCAGCTCTTCTCTCCCTTTTACTTTATTTTCTCTGCCTGAACTGCAGAGCTAAGGGGCACAGCCAGGGCTTTGAAGCCCCTCCCCTAAGTGCTTCCAGGGTGTCTAGGAGGGAACAGGTGAGAAACACCTAGTTTTCTTTTGGGCCATGAGCATGGCTACAGGGCAGCCCACGTAGTCAGGAGGAGGAAGAACAGGGAAAGGATTAGAGCTTTTAAGCGGCAGCCGAATCTTGGGAAAACACAGAAGTTAAGCTCTGAGTCTCTACTGATGCATGTGAACCAAATCCCTGGGAGGCTCTTAACTTTGCCAAATTTGGGTAGCCTTTCACAAGGATGTAAGAATTCATATCCTTGGTACGAGGGTGGGTTTTTTTTGCATGTGTGTGTGACCTTTCATATCCTACTCAAAGTAAAGGGGACAGTAGAGATCCTTGGTCGGGACCTTTTTGTTATTATTTCAGTGCTATGTTGTTTTTGTGGTTGTTTTTTTTTTTTTTCTTTTTTTTTTTTTTTTTATAAAGTAAAAAAACGATGAACAAAATGTGCTATTCTGCTCATTTTTGTTTTGTTCTCAGAAATAGCTGAACAGTTTTAACTGAAACTCAGGAAAAAAGGGAGGAATGGAGGCCTGAGGCAGAATTCTGCTGTAGAAAATTTCAGTCCAGATTCTGAGAAACAGAAACAACTGAAAACAGGACTTTATAACAGAGCATGCAAGATACCTTTCAATTACAGACACCCAGGAAATTCTGTCTTATGTTGTGTCTGCTTCATTGTCTCCAATCTCAGACAACAGACTCAGCTTGTGAGCTCTGCTGTGTTCATAGCATTATTATTATTATTATTAATATGAATCTACTAGCTTATGCATTTAAATATGAATTGATATGTCAATCTTATGCACATGTGAAGAAAAAAAATCAGGTCTATATACATTTAGATAAGGACTCAGACTGGTAAGCTGTCCTCCTGCTGAACTACCACCGCTGCTTCCTTTTGCAACCGTGTATGTATGTGAAAGACTTTCTGTCCACTAACATCCATGCCTTCAAGTGGTGTGTGAGGGGTTTTTGTCTGATTTTAGTTACCAGCATCATCTTTCTGACCACAGAGTCTGGAGCATGCCCCTGAGACTGAGCTTCAGAAAGCTGGATTCCATTCAGACTTCTGAGAGTTGTGTGTCTAGGTCTCGTGGCACCATATATCAGAAAACCCTTCAGAAACCTGGGAGTTCACTGTCAGTCACATGTGAAGTTTGTGAAGCTACTCTGGAATTTTAAACGCCTTCTGCTTAGGAACAAATGGGACTGGTAAAGCCATGGAGTAATAATCAGAATAAGGTCACTGTATAAAGATCTGCTTGGAACATGAAACTTTAAGTGGAGTCTGTACGTGTTTGTTTGAAGAAGTGCTTCAGAGTAAGAGGTGGACAAAGCTTGGATTAAGGCCCACAGAAAGAAAAGGCTGTAATTCTAATATTAATTGCTTTTACATAATTAAATGTTTCTCATTTTGTCCAATGGCTGTGAGTTCAATCTGTCTTGAAATCAAAAATCAAAGTTTGAAATCTAGTTTTATAGTTTGGGTTCTTCTCTGGTGCACTGCAAGTATATGTTATGTCATTTTCCTTTCCTTTTCCTTTTTCAACTTTCCATGATTGGGATAGTGCTCTGAAGGTGATGTTAGTTATTTTTTTAATTGTGGATGATGGTTAGAGAAACAATTAGGAGAGCTGAAATGCCTTTCATCACTACAGTACATGAGAGCAGAGTCGAAAACACTAGGAAATGTCCACCTTTCAAGGCTTTGATGGTAGGCATGTTTGCATCAGTTTTGTAACTGTAGGTTATTAACTAAACTGGATTATTTCCATAAGGTTATGAATGCTGCCATATTTTCAATTATCTAGATCTTGCTAGGCAACCTTAGATTAAATTCCAACTCTGAAAGTTGGATTTTGTATTAGTCAATTGTACCACATCTAAAGATGAAATTTGTGTAGCCTTGTTGAACCTCAGATAAATTGGCGTGAAATATTAACCTGAGCTTCCCACCCACTTTTTTTCAGTGTCGTGTAGAGATCAATTACCGTGAGTGGCTTAAAAAACAGTGACACCCATCTCTTTCTCCCTATTTCACATGATCATAGAATCATAGAATGGCTAGGTTTAGAACGGACCTCAAAGATCATCTAGTTCCAACCCCCTGCTGTAGGTGGGGTTGCCAGCCACTAGACCAGAGAGCCCAGGAAACTCTGACTTTGAATGCCTCTAGGGATGGGGCATTCACAAATTCTCCAGACAGCCTGTGCCAGTGTCTCACCTCCCTCTGAGTGAAAAATTTCTTCCTACCATCTACCTCTTTCAGTTTAAATCCATTCCCCCTTGTCATATCACTGTCTACTTCAGTAAAAAGTCCCTCTCCTGCTTGTAAGCTCCTTTCAAGAACTGGAAGATCACAATGAGGTCTTCCTAGAGCCTTCTCTTCTCTGTGGGAATACAAGAAGGACTATTCAGAACAGAAGCTACGGAAGCTACAGAGCAAGGCTGAGAACCAAGCATACCTCCAAAAGAAGAGAAAAACGAAGTCAAGTAAGCAGCATGATGGCCATGTGGTGATGACCCTGATTGGAGGAAGAGAATATGGCTAGGAAGGACTCATGACTGACTGGATGAGGAATTAAGGACTGTTTGTGGAATGTTTTGTTGACATGTAAAGGCGTATGGGAAATTTGAAAGAGAAAACTTGTGAATGTGTATAAGGGATGTTAGAACTTGTAATAACTGATTTGGGACATTCACATCTGAGTCCATGCCTCAGATGCTGCACTTCTCCAAGCTAAAAATCGCAAGTCCCTCAACCTTTCATCATGTGAGAGGTGCCCCAATCCTCTGATAATTTCTGTGGTCCTCCTTTGGCCCCACTACAACAGCATCACATCCTTCTTATGTTCAGGGCCCTAGAGCTGGCCACAGTACTCCAGATGAGACCTCGCAAGGGTAAGGTAGAAAGGCACAATCACCTCCCTTGCCTTGCTGGCCACCTCTCTTTTGATGCAGCTCAGGAGACTGTTGGCCTGCAGGAGTACAATGCTGGCTTGTGTCCATCTTTTCACTGAACAGGACCTCCAAGTCCTTCTTTGTAGGTTTGCACTCTAGGAATTCATCTTCCATTCTGTACACTTATCTAGGATTGCCCCAACCTAAGTGCAACACTTTGCATTTGGTCTTACTGAATCTCATTTGGTTCTCGTGGGCACACTTTTTAAGGTTATCCAGGTCTCACTGGTTGGCATCTCTTCCTTCTATTGTACTGACTGCACCACTCAGGTTTATCAGCACAGTTGCTGAGGGTATGCTCGATCCCACAGTCTAAGTCATTGATAAAGATGTTGAAAAGCATGGTTGAAATACAGACCCCTAGGAGACGTCGCTTGTGACTGGCCTCCACCTGGGTGTAGAGCCATTGACAGCAATCCTTAGGCTACAACCACCCAGCCAATTCTTTATCCACTGAGTAGTCTACCCCCACCCACTTTCAAAACCGTATGTCTCCTATTTAGAGATAAGGATATGATGTGACACTATGTCAAAGACCTTGCACAACTACAGGTAGATGGTATCAGTTGCCCTTTCTCAGTCCACCAGTGCCATTACTCCATGCTAGAAGGCCACTAGCATGGTGAGTGCTAGTTTGATGAGACATTGATGAGACATGACCTACCATTGGTGAAGCCATGCTGGCTGTTTCAGATCACCACCTCATCTCACATGTGCCTTAGCATCTCTTTCAGATGATTTTGGTGAGAGTTTGAGACAAATGTATGGAAAACAGTAAAATAGTGAATATTTGACACAAAAGAGAGTCATAGTGGTGAGAATATGGCCGGAAGGAAGAATCAGAAGGTGTGTTCAGAAACCACCCAGAGTCAAGGAGCTCAGGTTGTGCTCCTTTTATTCTGGACATCACAAAATGCCTTTGAGAGATTGAAATACAATTCTCCCAGGAATTGGATTTCAGTGCTGTACCAATTTGAGCTAGTGCCCATCTCTAGTCAAAAGGTTTTCTTCACTCTACTGTACCTAGTAGGTGGTAGTTGTCTAAGAAAAATTGTCAGCATCTGCACTTTTTATACTTTGAGACAAGATATAAACCAAATATGTAACTTAAAATGATTCTAACACTGATGCTATTGCAGATTCTGATTTCCTGTTTGTAGGATATTATAACGCACCTCTGCTTTTTGCAAGATGTTTTCTAGTCAGAATAGAATGAAAATTATTAAAAAAAGTGTATATTTCTTCAACCGGTCTTTTAACAAACTGTTTTTTAGATATTTGTATATTACTGTAGATATCATCTACAGAGATGCATAAATGATAGAACTTTTCTCTTAATAGAAAGGAAATGGTGATAGGGGGTTTCCATGAAGATTCTTTGATTTCAGAATTTATTTTCCCTGAGGTCCAAAATAGCCCAAATTTAACTTTCAGAACATGCTGCAGAGCTATTTTTTGCTGAGCTTTTGCTGAGGGTTGAAGAGCATGAGGCAAGCTGGGAATTTATTTGTGATTCTGGGTTGATTTGATTTATGTGGGCAGGGAGTTATTTAGACTGAGCAAGTAATTTTGTTTGTTATGAATATTTTTAATTAGTTATAAGCCCTCAAATCTTTAGAATAAAGACATTTTGTTTGTACTCTCAAAAAAAAAAAAAAAAGAAGAAAAGAATAGATTATATATTTAAGGCTTTTTTGTAATGATTTACTCTTCCTTGTAATTGTGTGTAGTGAACAGATTATGTTTTATTTTATGATTCAGTTTTCCTTTAAGTGCTTCTTCCCTTTGCAGGTACACCAGAGAGAATCTGTTTAATTTAATTGGGATCACTTTAGGCTCATAATCTCACTTGCCAGGTCAGTTTTACAAAGTTCTGTTACCTTTTGGGAAAAATGGAATGATTTCTGGCCTGAAACAGTTCTAATCAGTCCTTCCAAATTCTGAGGGCTACTCCTTGGCATGACAGCTTCATAATTTCAAGAGACCCATCCCTTGACAAAGGAGCTGGAAAGATTAAGGCTTGTGTCCTGAGTTAAGTGATTTGGCATATCCCATGGAACATAGCATTCTCCATAAATTTCAGATTTGCAAGATACGGATTAGCGACTGCTTAGTGGGAAATGATTGCAAAGTGATCACAGCTAATTCTGACATTCTTAAAAGAAGAAACTGCAGAAATTAATAGAATATATAGAAAACTTCAAACGTTGACGTCTTTAACTAAGAGTAGCAAGGTAAGAAAGTCAGATCCCTGCTTTGTCTGTTCAACCATTATAGAAGCTTAATATATTTTAAAATTATTTCCATATTTGGTATGTGACCTCAAACACTGAAGGCTGCTTTTTTGATTCTACTTATTCTGTTCCAGATTCAGCTTTACACCATCTATGCAGACACCTGCAAATCAAATGTAGGAAGCCCCACAAATTATCTGTGTGCAAAAGAACAGGCATGGGGCAGTTTAATCAAAGAAATCTAATTTGCAGAGAATCACATAAGGAAATTTGTTCAGATAACTTGGCAAGATTTGAGGAGTACGATTCCCAGGAATGACCTTCTTAGATTCCGTACCTCTGGTGAAATACTGTTGTTTTAGGAATCTGTTTGAAGAAAGAGCACATTTTGGAGTGGAGGTGGTGGAGGAGGAGAATATGAGAATCCAAAAATAATCATTTACAGTTGAAGCTTATTCAGAGAAGAGTAATCTATAGTCCCCTCGTACCAAACTGTATTATATAGTGTTGGGG
Source organism: Centrocercus urophasianus (assembly GCF_019232065.1). NCBI lineage: Eukaryota > Metazoa > Chordata > Aves > Galliformes > Phasianidae > Centrocercus > Centrocercus urophasianus. Next base: position 13,533,251 of record NW_024885344.1, read on the forward strand.
ACCAGCTTTTATCCTTTATTAGTTGCTATAGATGTGTTGGGCATGTTTGGAAAAGCTTCAGTAGTGAAAATATTGCCTTTTCAACTCACGCAGACCAAAATTTTCTTTGTGGGCAGTGTGGAAATGTGGGCAAATCTCTGAGAATTTGAGGGACTGTGGCATTTGCTTGCCTTCACAAGCAGCTTGGGCCCGAGCTGAGATGAGCTGTGTTGTGCAAAGCTCAAATATTTGCGTTTCAGCTAGCACAGGTTTATTTATATTTATGTTTGTTATTTTTCTTTCTCTGAGCAATTTCCTAAATGTCTCTGGATATTATAGAACCTGGATAAAATCATGAGGAAATCCTGCTTTGGATTATTTAATGCTTATAAAAACTCACAGGAAATATTAATGTGTACACAAATATACCATTGCTTTAAATAGACACCTGTCGGAAAATTGTAAATATATGTGAACTCAAGCATACCACGTAAAATTTAATCTGAAATTAGGGCAGATCTTGCTAATGAGATAAATCCCTTTCCATTGAGAATAAGAACCTGCTCTGATACGTTTTCTTTCTTGAAAACACCAAGCCCAATTTATTTCCTGTGACAGAAATAAAAGGAACTCCAGCAAATCTACCACAGTGAGCCATTTTTAAAAGCATGTTTAAGAAACTGCTCTTCTGGATATTTCCTGAAAATGAAATAACAAGAGTGGAGAAAAAAAAAAAAAAAAAAAAAAAAAAGAGTGAGTGATGCTTCTAAAAGCATCTTCTTATACTTTTAATTTAGATAGGCTTTGGTGCTAATGATTCATTAGGTTATGCCCTTTAAATGGTCTTGTCTTGAAAATGCCAACATTTTGAAGCAGGCTTGAATGTATTTTGCAGACATCAGATCTTGCACTTGTTATTAAGATGGGGCTTTTTATTTTTTTAATTTAAAAACATCTTGTAAATTATGTACGCTTAAGAACTTTTGCAGTTTTGCTTTCTGCCTCTGGACTGACTGGGGGAGGTAGTAACACACTGAATTAATGTCTGTGTTTCATTACTTGGAGTAACACTGTGGTGATGAGATATCTGTGAGGCTTGAAAAGATGAACATGAATTACCATTTCAAGTCCCAGCTACTTACAGAACACAGAAGAAAAAAAAAAGCCTAGTGTGTGCAGGACTTTGAGGGATGTAGGATAGACGCTGATTGGTTACTATTCTTTCTGGTGTCTGCATAAGTGACAGCGTAAGTTAGCAGTCTTCCTTGTTGCCTTAATGTCAAATCTTGCAGCTGTGTGAGAAAGGCAGCTAGCACTGCCTGCCCTCTTGTCTTGTTCATATAGGTTTTATATTTGTTGATGATTTTTTTTCTGTATAACCGCAGCTCATAGGAGCTGTGGCTAGGGGAGAGCACTACATTGGTTTCTGTACAAACCTTGAGCTCCCATGCTGGGTGCACCAGCAGATCCAGGCAAAGGGGACACCAAAGGAAAGGTAACTCTTTGTGCATGGTATTTTAGTGTAGAATGATCCCTTGGGAGGAGTTTAGAGGAAGGAAGGTAATTGACATGGCTTTCAGGGTATTTGCAGAGACATCTTTCAAACAATATGCTATGCTTTGAGAGAAAACATACTCTGACAACCTGGAAATATGACAAATGGGTTGTAAAGAGTAACACTGTGACCTCATAGTGCAGAAATCGTAGGGAAGCAGAAAAAAATATCTTCCACTTGAGGCACTAGAAACGAGGAACCAGGGAACACAGCCTGAGAAATCGCATGCATCCATTCAAAACCGCTGCACTTTCGTAAAGGAACTTTACAGCAGTGTTTTGCATGGATACAAGAAGAACAAGTTTGCATTTGTCAGAGCTGGGGGGAAAGAAGTTGTTGTAACTGTGAAGCGAGTTCCATGAATATGAGTTCCATAAAAATGTGGATCTGAGGATTTGGAAGAAGTTTCAGTATGTAGAGATCTCAGTTGAAACTGACAACGAAATTATTGATCGGGCTGACAGGACCATGGGAGTATCACAGTGAATAACTGCAAAGGAGGGCGCTGAGCGTGAATGGACATTGAGAGTTGTGAGAAGGAGACTGGCTCAGATGTTCACTCAGGCTGGAGATCATGACACAGGAAAACTGGTGGATTTGTGAACTGCTTGGGTAGTAGTGCATTTGTTTGGAATATGTTACTCAGAGTCTAGAGAAAGAGGCAAACCATATGGATATCAAGTGGAAGAAAGCTTAACACAGAAAAGACATCACTTACCATTGTGACAATCAGCTCTCTATATTCTTTAACAATGGTCTTAATTTAGAATGTGATCTCTTAAGCTGCTCTTCCAGAATTTGGCTGCCTAAACCACCTTTGAAATTGTAAGCTTAAATGGAATTAATAAAAACTTTTTTTTTTTTTGGGGGGGCGGGGGGAGGGGACGACTAGGGGGGGATGAGGGTTGGGAAGAAGGATGGGAAAATTGAAAACCACGGTAGGATAAAATATTCCTTGGGGAAAAGGAGGCTGAGGGGAGATCTTATTGCTCTCTTCCAATATCTGAAAGGTGCTTACAGCAAGAGCGGAGTTGGTCTCTTCTCACTGGTGACAGGTGACAGGATGAGGGGAAATGGCCTCAAGTTTAGGTTGGGTAAGTTTAGGTTGGATAGCAGGAAACACTTCTTTACAGAAAGGGTTGTTAAGCACTGGAATAGGCTTCCCAGTGAGGTGATTGAGTCATCATCCGTGGATGTGTTTAAAAACCATTTGGATGTGGTGCTCAAGGACATGACTTATCAGAGGGTTAGAGTTAGGGTAGTTTGGTTAGGTTGTGGTTGGACTCGATGATCTTTAAGACCTTTTCCAACCTGAGCAATTCTATGACTCTATGATTCTATGAACTGAAGAAAAAGGAATTATTCCTTCAGGTGGCAGACGCAAAAATGCATTTAAAAGACCAATTGAGATTATTAAAAACTAAATCAAACCATACATACAAAATGAAAATGGAAACCAATAACTTCATCTGAAAGTTCTTTCCAGAAGAATATTAATGTGAGTTAGAGCTGAAGTGGAAAAAGTTATTTAAATTTAACCTTTTCTTCTGATTATTATTTGTACATACTCCAAATGTACTCATAGCTTCACATAACTTTTATACATGTCTGTTTCAGCATATGTGTAAGTTGTGAACAGATAACTGTGAGTTTGGTTTCAAGTAATTTCTATTTGGTTATTGCATAGGAGCAATTTTGTTGTTGTTGTTGGAAGATGCCAAAGACATACTAAGGAAGTTCAAACAAAAGTTTCCAAATATATTTATCCTTTTCTTCCTCATCTTCTTTCTTTAGCATATAACTTAAGAATCAGAAAGTACACCTTACTTTATGTCTTTTAGTTCTTTTTGGTAAAAGACATCCAGTACTTGATCTAGCAATTGGCACCCCTGTATGCATCAGAGGGGTTGGAATCTGATGATTCATAGGTCCCTTCCACCTAAGCCATTCAGTGATATTACGATTCTGTGAAAATACAATATTAAAGTTGAATGTTAGCAATTGCTGACTTTTCCTTTTAATAATTTTATGAATGTCATATAATCAGACTTACTGTTTTCCTTGCTTTGTACCTCCAAATCTTTTCTTCTCCTTAATTAGTCCTTTCTTTATTTTCAGTCTCACATTAGCACTGAGTAAGAATAGATGCAATAACACTGATGAGGACTAGACTTTCTGGCTTGCTTCTACAAATAATTACTCTCCTGTGTGTCTACTTATTCTACATATAATTCCATGTAAAGAGTAAATTACTCTTTACTCCTGCAACACTCCTGCAGCACTCAGTCTTTGTGAAATATACTTTGAGAGGGCACTTAGGAGACTCAGTAAAGATGGCCTTTTCAAAAAGTGGAGCAAATCTGGATACAGCTAAAGATCAAACACTATTCTGCTTTTTCAAAGGTACAGTAACCTTTAAAAAAGTCCAGCCCACATTAAAAACATCATCCATAGTGATGATGCAGTATGTTATGTCTAGTTTCATTAAATTAGCAAGGTTGTTTCACTGACAATGAGCTCTCTCTTATGACATTAGAAGATGTGGTCTCTTGTTTTATTGGAGATACTGCTATGAAATACAGATGTCTAATGCAAAACACTGAAGATGTTTTAGTGTTTTCCCACGGGAGTGGGGTAACTGAATTCCAGGGTGCTGTAGGTACTTATTTTCTGTTTTTTTAAAAAACTATATTGATCAGCTAAAATTGCTTTACAGACCTTAGAAAGTGCATGAAATGGCCTTTGCATTTATTTTACACCAGTGTGAGCTGTGAATTTGGAGCTTTATATATAATCATTGTGTATCCAATAGTTACAGCAATTGAACAATATTCAATTTTAAAGTAGCTAAACATCAGAAGCAAATGAATCTACTAACATGTTTCTCCAAATTAACTAACAAATTTCAAAAACTCTTCATAATGGAAATTTATTAGGACCTTGGCCAGTGCTCATTTAAAAACTGGAGTGCCATAAGAATGTGTAAGTACCACCATGATCATAGAGTTAGAGATTGGTTATATGAGAGATCACAGAGGAACTTCTCATTAGAAATGGAATCCTATGTGATTAACAGACTGAGACTTTTGCAAGCTTAAAGTATTTACCTACTGTCACTGATTTCAGTGAGAATGGAGTTAGACAGCTTTTGAAAATGGAATCCATATTTTTGAAAGCATTGAATGCTTCAGAGTTAGGGCTACCTCAGAGGTAGTAAACACTTAGCTTTTACATTTTCATGATGCCCCTGCAAAGTAGAGAATGCAATCAAGTCAATGCTAAACAGTGGTTCCTAACATATGGCCATTCTCCAGAGGTTTCTCAAACATTAGCAATTAGCACATTTTGTCACAACGCTATTTTCAGAGTGTACAGTTTAATTAAAATAGATAGCAGTGAAACAGTCAGCTGTTTAAACATCAGCAAGATACATCAGATTTTAACCTGGCTGAAGTTTAAAATAGCATACATTTTGACAAGTTTAGCTAGTAAACATTTCAGTGACGTTTAAGTTACTTAAAAAAATTTAAGCCTGTTATTCATAATTAATTAACTAGGTGGATTTTTAAAACGTTGCCTAGCTGCATACAGTATTATTGCATAACCCACTAGTTGGGTATATCACTGTTATCTATCATGTATATTTAATCTAAGCTAAATTCATTGTCTGGTGATATTGTTGGGAGTGCATATTGCTGCCTTGCTGACTGAAAATTAACCAGTTCTGTGACCCAGCTACCCAGTCTGAGAGACAGAGCCTGAGAATGAAAAGTAAGGAGCTTAGATCCATAGTTATGTATCCAAGCAGGTGGTCTGAGATTTTACTTTTGGTACTAGCAGGAGCTGGATATGGATACAAGTGAATGTCTCAATAATATAAGGTTTATGTATGCACATAAAGTACGATTTCACACATGACATACAGCCATGTATTGCTCTGTATGCAGTGCTACATCTACATATATATATGTGCTTATGAATACAATTAATGAAACTTCATAAATAGAAATATGCATGGGAATTTTAAGTTTACAGTATTTTAGGAGCTTTTTTTGGGGAGGGGGTGTTGGGGAGAGTATTCTCAGTGGACTAGGATTTCCAATATGAAATTTACCGGCAGTGTAAATAACTATTCCCAGCACAACTTTAGACCTAGAATTCAATGTCATAACATAAGCACTTCTCCACTCTTTTTGTGGACATTTTATTTTCCCGTATTATGAACTTCTAAGGCTTGATTTTTTTCAGAAAAGCTGAGCATCCACAGCTCCAGGTGAAGCCAGAGAGAATATGGGTGCTTAGCTCTTCTGAAAAGTGGGCTTGTTTTTATTCCTAAAATAATGGTTTCAAGAAAAGTTCAATACAGGCATTCTTTAATAGTTGGGGCAGATTAAATTAAGCTTTTTCAGAATGTCTCTGTGAGACTTTTAACAGAAAGAGCAGAATCTGCTTGATATCTTCTCCACGTGAGTTGTCATTTGTTTTCCTCCTTATACCTGGTTGTACAGCCATAAATTGAGAAAAATTCTCATTTACATAACAGGGTTATTGAAAACCAAGCCTGTTAGCTAACAATTGTAAGAGATGAGGGTAATATTTGTATTTAAAAAGATTTTCTCTTGCTTTTTCCTTCCACATTTGACCAGCTTCATGAGACAAGGTATGAGCACAGTTCAGCTGTGTCACTGCGGTAAGACTGGAACAGATCTATACTGCAAGAAACATGAATCTTCACATATGTTTTGTTTTAGTAGATGTACTTTTTAACGTGAAGATTTTATAGAACTGCATATCTGTACTTTATAGCATTCACATGACCTTTGAGATAAAAAGAGGCCTTTTCTTTTAACTCCTAAATTCACAACTGCTCTGATAACTTCTCAGATAAAATGTGATGATGACCATGGTATAAAGGTTGAGATAGTTGCTGTAGGTAGGGAGATAGATTGAACTTTAAAAAATCATCTCCTGTCTGTCACTATATCCTACACTAGTAAGAGAATGCAATATTTAATATAAATCCTGTACTTCTTTTCTAAATTCCTTCAGCTCAGCCATTTTTGCTATTATTTTGCAATTTTTAATTTGTTGAATGTAAATGCCTCCATTCGTATATATCTCAAAGGAGTCTCATTCCTCCCTGGGAACTGGGGAGGTGCTCTACCACCAAAAACTGACCTATTGGGTGACTCCTCCTCAGCATCTTGGTTCTATGTTTGACAGTAGTGTGATGGGAAAACAGCAAAATCAGAGCAGACTTGGAGGATGAGATGCACACCACGTTATACAGTCATTCTGTTAGAACATATGATTGGTGACAAAACATTTCCACAAAAAAAAAAAAAAAAAAAAAAAAAAAAGTTGGAGAAACTGTAGCCAGAGCTGCAGTTATATTTTGTCTGCTGGTAATGATAGTGTTTGCAAACACCTGACTACATCTACCTTTTTGTGTGTGTTTGCATGAGTGGAGGTGATGCACAGACTTCACAGTATTTTTAGCCATTGTTCATTCTGTCTCAATCCCTTCCTTTTACATGTCCCATCCAGTGTTACTTGTAATTTCAAATCCACCACTTTCATATATTACTTCCTAGAGAAATTGCCTTGCTCTTGGCCCTCTCTGAGGACATTTTAGAGAAACAACATCATTCAGAAATTGTTCCATTTCATTCCTACAGTCTCCTCATTGCATTCTTTCCTTGTGTAGGCTTAAATTCCTCCCTGCTTCTGCCACAAGCAAGAGGGAAACTGCTTACCCTGAAAGGTGGACAGACTTGACCATATATTATTTGTCGAATACAGGAAACATACAATCTGGAAAACCAGAGTACTTCTCAACAATGGAGGAGGATTGTGTTCTAGCTATATGATACCTAATATTGTATGCTAGCCTCAAAAGAACCTGTGCTCTGTATTAGCCTGAAAAACTAACTACTGTGAGATTACTTACTGTTGGACTAGATGTGTCGTAACACTTGGACAGATTAATACTTGGACTATTAATTATTTATTGTTACTATTTTAACAACATTTTGAGAGTTAGAGGGGAACTTGACATTTTCACTTGATCAGAGGCATTTCTGACACAGTAAAACAGTGCCTATATCGCCCACTTGTGCATTTGTCTGTTTTCTTATGACACTCTTCTAGAGGGAAAAAGATGTACAAAAATTATCATCAAAGTGTTTCCAAATAGAATAAAATTTTTATTTTAAATGTTTGCAAACATTAAAGCTGGCAAGAATGGTTCAGCCCTTATGATTTTCTCTAACAATGTTCTGTGTAAGAAAAAGAGCATAGCTCTTAAATATAATCCTTGGGTTTTTCAGGCAGTTTAGAGGGCTTAAAATATATCTTCTACAAAGACTCCATGACAAATCTGATATTACTTGTACATAGAGATGAAAAGACAAAATCTATTTATATTAAGGTGAAAATGTGGACATCAACTTCAAATTGGGCTTTTCTTGCTGATTTTTATTGGGATTTAAGGGAGATGGTGTTCCAGCACCTGCATTATTGGCTTTTTTTTTAATGTGGACCTTTTCTCCTGCTGTACAAATAAAGCTATGCAATGTAGGGACTTCCTTTTCTATTGAGTGTGATTAAACCTTATATTCTAAGGTTTGAAAAGGAGCAGAAGGACAGCTATGCATCAGCAAGCCATGCTGGCCCACAAAGTCTTGACTGGTAGGCACTGCAGCGGGCAGCTGGGTGAGGTTTTGTAGCCCAGACCTTCATAGCTGGAAAAGATTGATCAAATTACTGCAGTATATGATAGACATAAAAAGCTTATGTGTATTCAAAAATCAATTAGACCAATCCATGGTAAGAAAACCCACATCAACTATGAAATGCAGAGACATCATGCATCTAGGAAGTGGGAACTGAGACATCATATCTAGCATATATCACAGAACCCTCTGTTTGACACAGTACTGGTAGGAATGAGATACTAGATCAGATGAATATGGCCTGGAGTGGCCTTTCTTATATTTTTACAAAACATGAATGTTGCAGTAGATATTATAATGTGCCAAGGTGTGTGTGTAGGTCTTGGAGGGCAGAAAGCTCACAAACATTTCAGACAGGCATCACTTGAAAGAATAACTCATATAAAGAATAAATCTTGGCTTAAAATAATAAATCAATTCTGAAGTTTCCTTATATTTCACTGAAAAATATGCACAGAAAAATCTGAGTTAGATGTTTTAGTTCGGGTAGGTTTTGAAGGTGATTATGTCTACATTTTCAGAGAATCATGGCACGCTATAAAATATGGTTATATGCACATTTGTCTTTGGACATACCTATGAGTGGGGCACTGGGCTCCTCCAGACCACTATAGGTGTGGGAACTTCTTTCCCATTGTGCTCCACAGCTGTGGTGCCAAACTGAAACTGCAAAGGTGTCAAAAAAGACTCGCAGGAAAACTTATGTTAACTTCAGAAAGCACAAAATGTACTGTCAGGATGAAGGCATGTGATGAAATGGGTATAGTGGCAAGAGGGAAATCATTTCTGGTTTGTTCTTGTAAGATTCAGCTTTGACATCAGCTTTCTAAGAAGGCAAGTAGTTCTATATGGCTTAATATGTAAGTCTGTATTTTACTTAAATCACAGTACTTGGCTTGCTTAGGTCTCTAGATTTCAAGAATTTACAGCATTTAGTTTATCTGAATGGTACTGGTTGAAGCAACACAACCTCTCACTTTTGTGTTTATTTACATTTCTGTAAATGCACAGAAATCAAATATACTTTTATATAGGGAAACTACTGGGAGACTGCAAGTGCTAGCCAAAGTAGGGTCATTTCACTAAGCAGCTAGCATGGATTTTAAAGGGTGGTGCTTTATCTTGAGAGTATTCAGATGTGATGCCTTGACTAAAGATAGTTTTGGATGACGTTGGCTTAATTTCACTTTTCTTGGGATACATCCAGAACTAGTGAGTTATTAAAGAGTAGGGCTGTACCAGCAGCTTCTCAAATAAGTCATAGCAAATCATCTAAGACAGGTGAATTAATACAACAAAATTCCGGTGGGTCACAATGTAAATTAGATAACAAGATCTTGCTGTAGACACATAGTCCCTTGACACATTCCTTAACACAGGAAGGGGACTCATACCCCCCTTGCCTTCTCCCCTTTACCCCTTTGTGAAAGAGCAGTATAATGCATGTTGTCTGAGCCACCAGGTTGGGATGGTCACTTTTAATTTGCTTTAAGGTTTAGCTTTCAAAGCCCAGCCATGTGTCACAGCTAGTGGTACACTCTTGCCGTAATGTGCAGAGAGATTTTGTAGAGATCAGATGGCAACGGCAATAATAGCAAATAAAAATCTAAATTAAGGAAGAGAGAGTAAATAAATTTTTAATCATACAAAATTTAATACTTATGTTAAGGAAAAGAATATTAAAAGTCATTTTATAGAGAGTGAATTTATATTGGAGCTGATTTTAAAGTTGTGTGACTTTGAGTGATATGATAATCATGTATTTTTCTCCCCCCCTAGCTGTACTAGGGGATTGAAATTTATATACTCAATAACTAGAAAAGAATCATAAAGGATCAGACTGGAGGAATCTGTCTCACTCCATTTTTTCCTGTCACTCCCATAGCTATTTTAATATTTTTCTTATATCTCTGCTTATTTTCAGTGCCAAACATTGTTTTCAAATACAGTTGGCTTGGAAATGAGTACTTGAAGCTGCAAGCTTGTCAGCAAACTACCATGTTTCCAGGTACTACAATGAAATCTTTAGCTATAAAAAATATAAAATAAAAATAGAATGCCAGAGTCTCCTGCCAGCTGTAAATGCAACTAAATGGTCTTCTTGTGTGCTTTAATATTTTTAACTATTTTAAACATTTCACTCTTGCTTTTTTGTCTTGGTGCTAAGGGAAAATGGATTTGCAAAAGCTAACATAACAGCACATTTATTTCTTTCACCATTTTCAGATAGGAATTAAAGACAGGATAGTCTATTGAATAGGATGCTAGGCTGAGAGTCAGAAAATAAGTTTTATATCATCAATTCATTGAGAAAGTCTATTTGCTTTCCCATGCCTCAGTTTCCCATCTGTAAAATGAAGATAATATAATTTATCATCCTGTGCAATGTGCTTCGCGGTTTAGAGCTGCGAGATAGAGTGAAGTATTATGATGAAATATTTTGGGCAAAATACTGATGAGTTTTAATGATTTAATTTCTTGCTTGCTAATTTTTTTCATACTTGACTTTTGACGTACAAGCTGTTCTCCAACATTTTCAGAAAGCTGTGGCTCACAGAGAGATGGCTGCTGTATTGAGCTCAGCACAGAAAGTAAGGTGGGTTTTATGTAAAGGCAGTAAAGCCAAATGGTTACAGATTTTCATCTGAAAATGTCAGTGAACCATTTTCAGCAGCCCACAGCAGAGGGAGGAGGGTAAACAGCGTATCAATGCATTTTCAGAATTAGTATGGAGTAAGTGGACAGATGTTCCTTCCTGCTTAAAAATGAGATGACTGGGAGAAGAAAGAGATGTAAAATCCCTTTCCAACAGTAAATGCCTCCTATTGTTTTTTCGAAAACCTCATATTTATGTGCAGCTCTTGCTTTCATCATGCCCTTCCACATGATGTGTTATGATGACATGTTCTCAGTGTGGCCATTTGCTTGAATGAGAGAGGCCTGGAAAGCTATGAGATTAAAGACCATACACGAACCGTATCAGTCTCCAATAAATTTACCCCAAATCAGTTTTCACATAGCTCTCATATTTGTTGTCTGACCTGTATGTTTAGAAGAAACTGAGTGAGGGCAAAGTTACAGAAACTAAAGTGAAGGTGGTGTAGTCTTTCCATGAACTGATTAAATTTATGAAATTATGGGGATCGTGTTTGATATATTGATATATTTCAACAGCTAATTTATTGCTGTTGGATGCTTTTTCTGTTCTCAGTTTTCTCAATGACTTTTCTCCCTACCCCTCCTGCAGAGTCAAGGAGCCAGTAAGGGTTTGCACTCATATTCTGAACAGTCATTTGGTACTGGGTCGAGAGATTGCCTGTGCACATCGATCTATGTGAGGCAAACTTCAGCAGCCGTAATGATCTATGATCAATGATCAGTGATCTCTCTGTCCAACACCTGCAACTATAATATAATTTATGTGCATTTTAGGTATATATAACAGAAAATACATAAGCTATAAATGGGTTTATACTTAAAAGCCATTTACTCTGTAGGAAGTGAGAGGAGAGATGAGGAAGTGCCAAATTCAGTCAGAATATTCTGTTCATCTCTGCATTCACAGAGCCTATAAGATTGAATACTTTACCTTGATGGACTCCCCTGTTTTCAGAAATAGGTATAGATACTTACTGGACACACCCAGCAGCTCTTTGTGAAGCAATATACGAAGTCTGCAATAGAAAAATCTGTTGAGAGGATTACCCCGTGTCATCTTTGAGGAGCTGAGCGAATTAAAGTGCAGGGACTGTGAGGAGATTACAGCCACCTTTGTGTTAGCTGACAGGTTTGGAAGGACTGGATGCGTTTCCTCTCCAAACCTGAGCTGTGAGAGATGTGCCTGCTGCTGTCAGGCTTTGGTATCTGCACATTTTGAAGTAAAGATGGACGGAGCTCTACACTGAGAAGGAAATCTTCTACAATGACAGCTTGACCAACAAGGGTCTACGAGTTGGGTTAGGTTGGAGAGCAAAGAGGGAAAGAATGGCCCTCATGAAGTATTTAATTTTTCTTAAAAATTTCTTTAATTTTCTTTCATAACTTTAGAGAACTGTATCTCAGCTAAATGAATGATTTAGGCTTAAAGCAAAGGCGTAACACCTTCCATACTTAATACTTTGAAGAGAAGGAAGAGATTTTGTACTTTGAAGACTTGTTTTCAGCAGTACCTAAGGACAGGAGTCTTTAATCTTTTTGAATATGGGCTTGCCTGTTCTGCCAGTTGTTGAACAAGGACCTTGAATATTTGGAGCTAGAAAGCTAGAGCTAGCTGCAAATCACAGATCCACTAAGTGTGAAATAATTTCTGAAAGACACTCCTGTGCCAAGTCAGTGTTTACCTATTTTTTGATGTCAGTTCTTACTCCCCTCACCTCCTTACCTTTAGACTTCTCCCTGAGTATGTGCTGCTGCTTCATCTCTTAGCTATCTAAACCCTGCCTGGGAGCCTTCAGGAATCACTGTCTATTCTCCAGGGTCACCACCAACTCTTTTTTTCCCTTTTTCCCAACACTGAAGTTAGAGTTAGTTTCACCTTGCCCCTTCAGTGCATTGTGACTCTTCCTGATGCAGTCCTATCAAAGCAAGTAGAGATCTGGCTTGCATTCTGAACCTATTTTGTGCCTGGGCCTCATTTGTTGTGAACTTTCATGCTAAAGTACTGAAGAAAAAAGGTGCTGTTTAGATAGTAAGTTTGAATGTACAAAATAAAAGTAAGTATCAAAAGATTTATTGTATCACAGTTTTTCTTTTCATAGAATCACAGAATCATAGAATCACCAAGGTTGGAAAAGACCTAAAAGATCATCCAGCCCAACCGTTCACCTGTTCCCAATAGCTCCCATTAAACCATGTCCCTCAACACAACATCCAGCCTTTCCTTGAACACCCCCAGGCTCGGTGACTCCACCACCTCCCTGGGCAGTCCATTCCATTTTTATTTTTTTTAAAGCTGTATGCTTCACAATACATTTTATTTTGCTTTTAGATGTACTTTCTTTCTTTGTGTATTCAGTTTTGTTGCGCTGAAGTTGACAACATATTATTAATATCTACTTGCCAAGATTTTCATAGGCAAACACTAAAGTTCTAGCTTAGTGTAGCTTCTCTCTTGTGACGTCTCCTCACCTGTCCTGTCATAAGCCAGAAAACAAAACAATAACCAAGAATCCAGTCAGTAAAAAAGGACCCGCCGGCCTTCCCCCAAGGTGTGGGAAGTACAAGTATGCAGTAGTTAAGATACTTGTCTTTTCATCTCCTAACTATTACAGAATCAAATCTGGTATTTTTTGAGAGCTGAAAATCATTTCACGATAATGATGTGTAAGTGAATAGTAATAGTAGGACACTGTCCATATCCCAATGATCTCTCCAGATACAAAGATAGAAAGTGTATTTTGGTGTTGCCTTGCAGTCTTGCTTCTCATTGAGTTACACAAGCATTGGGAAACATGAGAGTAGTAAGATCACTATGAGTTCTGTAAACAAAAAAATATATTTTTTTCTCCTTGAAAGAAGTGGTTCTCACCCAACTGCTAGTGCAGAAGATTGCAAAAACACTTCAGTTCACTGTGTGTTAAGTATTCACCCTCCACACTGAACTCCTCAAGGTTATTTGTTGAATTAAGGACTCATCTTGACCTCAACAGAGACATACGTCACTACACAAGATGCTATTTTATGAGTATAGGATTCAGAAAAAAAGGTTCTTTAACAACAAGCAGAATTAGTAAGTTCTATCAAGATTAAAGCCTCCTGTCTTAGATGCTGCTTAAAGCTTCAAAACCTCTTCTCTTTTCTCCTCGAAGAGTATTGACTACTCTCAGTCAACTGTCAGCAGTCTACTAAAAGGATGGATCATGGTAAGAGTGAACTCTGAAGAAGCTTTTGGAAGAGCAAAAGTGACAGAATTTTAATGGGAAATGCATGTGTTTCTGTTATGGTTTCTGTGTCCTCAGCCATGTCAATACAGGACCAAAGGAAAAGTCTGGAATGATGAGAATTAGGAAATGTTGCCCTTGCACCACAGTAATATGCTGGACTGACATGGTGGGAAGCAGTCTAGGAATTTTTAGCTTAGTTGAAGTGTTTCATACATTACTTGCATTGCAAAATTGGGTGAAGAAAACCTAGCAGCCAAATTCTAAGGTTGCACTTGGTGACCAGCTAGTAAGCCTAAATAGAAAAGCAATACAACCTATGGTACAAAAGCAAGAGAGAGGGAAAGAAGAAATAGCTGCAGGGTAAGCAGCAGGACATGGGATGGGCATAGAACAAATGAGTATTATGTCCAGCTAGATATAGGAGAAATATCTGTAGAGTCAGAATTGCACTGAAGGTACCTTTTGTGAAACAGGCCATGGGCTGTTTAATCATGAACACTTAAGTTTTATACCTCAGCAAGTACATTTCAGTACTTGATCTGCACCCAGTACTTGATCTGCACCCAGATCACTTTTTTCAAGTGTCAAGCTTCTCTTTATGAATTTGAAACACCTGGGATCTTTCCTATACAAATCTCCTGCTCAGGCACTGATACAGCATTATTCTTTATCGAGTCAAAACTTACACTTCTGCATTGAAAGGAATATAATTGCAGGCCAGATGAAAATTAATGTTATGGTCTTACAGTCTATGTCACAATCTGATGACATTTGTAGTACAATACTGCAATGATATGAAGGAGAGAATAATTTTAATAGTTGACCTTGGCATTCAAATAGCATCTAATAGCTGCGGTTTTGCACAGAAGATGTGCCAGTGTTCAGTTTCCAGATATGGATTTAGAATGCCCAAATTCAGTGCATGCATAGAAAGTTTGCTTTGGTTCATCTGACGGGCAGACACAATTATGAACCCATACTGCTGAATTCAGTAAACAGAACAAGAGAAGTCTGTTCCTGCAGAAAATAGAATTGTAGGTCAGTAAGGGAATGATTAAGTGCAGAAGAAACAGAGCGCTCAATAGGATTTGCACTAACCATGGAAGTTTAGTAGCAATCTCCCATCTCATGCAAACTAGAGTTCAGTTAAACAACATCTAGTGGCATAATGCCATAGATCAGAAATGGCAAGCCATGCTTGAAACCCTCACAGGGTAGCTAAGTTCCATTTTACACTGTAAAATGAGGCATAGTGGAGGAGAAATCATTCTCCAGGGATTGTTTTTCACCTAGGTCAAATACATCTTGTTTTTAGCTTAGTCCATCAGGCTGGTCTCCAAATAAAGCAATGGTCTTCCTTTGTACGGTGAATCAATGGACTGCATTGTGGACAGAACTAGACTGGAACCAAACTTGTTAGAAAATACAAACTGCCATGTCTGTACCAGTGCTGTTTCTTCTTTGTATAGACATTCTCAGAAGTCAAAAAGGCAGCTTTGCAAAGTCCCTGTCATTGGCTGACATCTGAAACATTTGTCTGAATTTGCTTTGGTTTTCATTACAAGTGCATGCCCTATTCTGAAAAGTCACCACGATGGAGAGAACTCATCTTGGAATGTACAATTTATGGATTCATCTGAGAAGAAATAGATACGATAGATGAAAGGCAAGAATGACAGTGGAATGAGGACATGAAGACAGCTGTCAAAGAGCACAGCTGAGAGTGTGGGGCAGAGGAAATGGCCCTCAGGATGGCAGTGGGAATGGAGAACATACCTCCAGCATTGACTTCTACTGTTTTGCAACATCTCCCAAATGCCTTTTTTTTTTTTTTTTTTTTTTTTTTTTTTTTGCCTTTTCTGTCTGGTCAAATGACTTTTATTTAATGTTTAACAGGAAATTAAGGATATACTTTTTAATTACAGGGTCCTAGTGAGGTTAAACCAGCCTTTCCCCTTGAAACAGTACATATTAAGAATGCAAAGGAGAACAGATATGAAAGCAAAACGTTGTCAAAGAGAACAGAATTTCAGATTTTCTCATCTTACTCCTTTTCACTGAGAAGCATTTCTTCTTTCTCAATAAATCTCCATCATTACTTTTTTTAAAGCTTCATTGCTAACCAATGACAAAAAATTTGCCTTATATGTCCCACTATTACACATTCCATTGACATAGGGACCAAGTGGCATTATCTGGAAAGGAGAGCTCACTGTCTAGATGATTTCAGCCAATCAGAGATGATGATATTGTATTACCAGTTCCATAATATAAATGAAAAAGATGGCCTTCATTTTGATGAAAGCTGTAAAGTAGCTATTGTGCTTGTTTTGTATTGCAAGGCCCAAATGTATTATTTATGCAATTTTCCTTTTGAAAGGAAAAACTGAAAGAGACTATTTCATTTTACAGCATTCAGTCAAAGCTATTGTCTCATGAATGTGAACATTCCTGCATTTTATCAGCTTCGAATGTAGAAGGTAACTCACAGATCATACATAGAAAGGATTTTTGAAAGTTTGAAAACTGCTTTTTAAAAAACCTAGACCCTAATGACTCAAGATATTATTTGTGCATGCGTGTAGGCTGAATCAACACTTAGCCTATCAGAATGTACACAGAGTAATGTCTTTTTTAAGGTCTTAAACAGCTTTGATTGAATCTTGGTGTACATTAAATTGATAATGCAAGCTGCCTGCAATGCACAATATTTATAACAATAGAGTACATCTTCATGTGTAAATATACACCTACATGCCAAGTCAGCATCTATGTAGGGATCTCAAAGCCACTTATCGACACGACAGCAGCCTCCTGTTATTTTCTGTAATACAATAAATATTGCAATTATTTTGCAGATGGGGAAATTGAGGCATGTAAACTTGAACATGCTTACAACACAGCAAAATGCTGATGCGGAGTCGGTTCTGGGGATCAGCCCATTAACTGTCTGTAACACATGGACTCTATCCCTTGGACCTGGTGATACTCACATCCATGGAGAAAATGCTTCTTTTCGAAAGATGTTGAGATTTTTGCCTGTCCTTGACACCAGTACAAATTAGATGATTGCCCTTGAACATCTGTACAAAGAGATTGGTTACTCCTTGGTAGAGGGTCACATTAAAGTTTAAATTTATATTCAACCTCTTCCCCTATGCACCTAAATAAAAGCTCACAGACTTAGATACATCCTTTTCTCACGTTTTTTTTTCCCCCTAAAAAAAAGCCAAAAACAAAAACAAGCAATACAGTACTTCTGAAAATTGTTAGAAAACAAATACCTGGATGTTTTCATCCACCTTTTGGACCATCTGCATATCTCCCAATGCTCCATCATTTTTTTCTGAGATAATGCATAAAGGTATATATAATATTTGTATTTATATTTATATAATTCAAATATCTGTCTAGTCATTTCTGTCTTGGAATAAAAATGAGTTAAGTTATATAATTAGCTTCTGCTAGGGGACCACATGGAAGTGAATGACTTTCATGAAAGTTAATATAAGTTATTAAATTAGAATAACAAAATAGAAAATGGATTTGTATTTGCTTTTTTTTTCATATACTAGTAGATATTTCTGAGCACGAGTGAAATAAATGAATTGTTTATGCGAAAATGTCTGGGCAAAATGTCCATGATCATAACCAAAATTGAATGTGTGCTGAAATTAATTTCAGATGAGTGTAGAAATCCTGAGTCTGCTGTTTAGAAAAAAAACCTATGTTCATTGAGATTAAGATACAACAAATACATCAACACTGTAAAACCAGATTTGCAGATGGTAACCATCCATTGTATTCTTCTCTATGGTTCCCACCACATTTGTCTTCCTGGGAAGGAAAATAAATACGTTACGCCTATAAATAATCAGGGATTATACCCAGAAAAAACCTCTGGTAACTTTCTCCTACTGTTTGCATACGCATTAACAGAAGCAAAACAAAGTGGGTTGCGTTGGAATATGGGGCCAATTCTGTGCTGATCTGGTACAGACATGAAAATGAACACTTGTGTAATCAAATGGATCATATGCTGTAGAAGAAAAAAATTAATTCACTGATTGTAGTTGTGCTAGTGCTAGATTGTAGTCGCCTGTCAACTGTAAGTACAGCACTTAATACTCTGAATACTTACTTTCCTTAACTGCCTCAATTTATATTTAAAACTTGTTTTTTTGTAATCATTCTTGCCATGGGAATTTACTTGTTCGTATTTCCACAAAGTGCATACAAAGTGAGTGATATGGCAGTGAATCTGATCTTTTTAGAAGTTCAGATAAATGCACATATATATATATATATATATATATATTATGATTCACCTAGATTCATGTGTTAGTGATGGCATAAACAAACCTGCCATTTCCTCTCCTGCACGTCCAGAAATGGTAAGAAATACAGAATGCAGGAACTGGAATTATACTGACTGGCTGGCCTTTCTTAAAACCTCAGTTTGGCTTAATTATATTAGCTGTGTTTATATCCCTTGCAATATAGAAATCAAATGTTTTCTTTTTGTTGCAGGTATTTTGAAGATTTTCAGGGTGAGCATGCCACTGAAACGATCACAAGTTTTTTACTTTGGTTGAGAGATGAAAAGATATAGTGACAAATAAAATTGTTGGCATATAATACAAATTGCTTCAGACTAGCAATTACAGCAGCAGATTTGGGCAACAAGTATTGCACTCTGGCCAGTGTTCCTGTCATTGTCTGGAGCAGATGGATTCGATTTTGTACTCATTTATTCAGTTTGAGAAAGAGAGATTATGTATGTGTTAATTAAAAAAAAAGGTGCTTTTAAATTATTTTTTTAATATGTCATCAGTGATACAAGAAAATATGCTTTTATTTTGAAAATAATTCTCCATTTTGCACTTGAAATGGAAGCTAGAACTGCCAGAAGAGTGAGGACAGATGTTCTCTCACCAAACCTCATTTCCTTCATACAGAAAAATGTAGCAAGTAATGCTGAGTTGCTCTTCATCAAACCTGCACTGTAAATGTTTCAGTTAGAAAAAATATGTGCTTAATACCTAGCAGTAATCATTAAGAATTGTAATATTGTATCTGCTCCATCTGAATGCTGGGTCTTTTGCACACACGTGGAAGAATTTCCCCTTTTGATTTTTTCTTTTTTTTTTTTTTTTAAATGTACTTCTTTTCTGTAGTCAAAATTCCTGATTTCACTGTTTTTTCCCTGCAATTTTTTCTAACACTATTCCTCTGCTAATGAAATAATAGAAGAAGAGAGCAAAATGAGAGCATGTTTTGTCTTCTGAGCTGTCTGAGTCTGAAAAGGTCAGTAGGTGTCATGGAGTTTGACAGAGACTGCTCGACACCACATGGATAGGAAGCTTTGCAGGGCCGACGTTGAAGTGGGCAACATGCAACCCTATGAACTCAGACATGCAGGGCAGGGGTGGCAAAGGAAACCTCAGTATCTAGAATTTAAATGCTTTGGAAAAGACAATAGCTCAGAAGACCCAGAAGTATCTTGCACTTCTACTACACTGTCCACCTTAGTAGAGTGATTCCAAGCATGAAACAACTTTTAGAGTTCAGTCTTTTTGTCCCTGACAGAAGCTAAACTCCCTCCACTCAAACAAGATCCTGACAAAGAACTTTGTAATAAATCCTGGATGCAATAACAGAGATGCCTTCTCTTCTTGGGAAGTTAATGTGTACTACTTAAGACTTGGCAAGTGTTTAGCTACAGACATATTGTTACTTCTCTGGTGGGGTAACTCACATCCCAGTGAGAAAGTTTGCTTCCTTTACACCTGGTCTTGTGTACTATTAAACCATCACAGCAGCTGCTGAATTATTTATCATCTTCCAGTGGACAAAACTAGTATTCCACCCGACACCCTCCTCGTCCAAGAGGAAAAAAGCAGTTTGAGGGAGAGAATGCATTACAAAATCTGCAGCACAGAAGTTTATACCATTAAGCATTTAGGGTTTACGTAGAGAGCAGTGGCATGCAACAGCAGTCACGTCCCTAGGTGATTTTTCTGCAATCAGAATTTCATTCATTACCCAATTTTCATGCAAGTCCCCTGGCATTTGAAATATGTTTCAAGGTAGGCTTCCCAAGGGCTTTTCCCCTCCCATAATAACTGATTTGCAGTGTCCAAAGACAGATCTAAATATCTTTGGTTCAAATTACTTAAAGCCTGCAAAGTGGGATCCTCTGTCATCCCCATCACATCTCACACCTACAGAACTGATAACAGATTAATATCTGGTCTGCAAATATTTCATCAGTGTCTCCAGCTAAGGCACCTTGCATTATTTTATCCGGGGGCACCAACAGAGAAAGGAGGGGGGAGTGAAAGTAAAATGTATTTACACTCTGCAAGAGAATGAGGGGGGAATGGCAAAGAGAGAGGAAGGGGAAATGAAAGAGGGTTTCTCTCAGAATTAGACGAAAAGCAACAAAGCTAGTCCTGGCAAAGTTCTCTGCTCCGATTATGTATACACTTTTATTCAATCACTGTATCGCTCTGTGTCTGACACTTGGTCAATAGTGCAATCTACCACTGATCAGAATAAAACAGCCATCCTAGAGCACCTTGGAATTTCATTAGTTTCTTTTCAATGTTGTCTTTATAACTAGATGTTTACTTGGAAACACAAATTTAGAGCACAGTTCTATGCTTTTTCACATAAAGCCAGAGACTCTAAACAGTGCTGTAAACATGTTTTTCCCATCAGAAAAAAACTGCTCTTAAATGATACCTCTTTTGTAAGAAAGGAACAAAGTATTAATGAAATCAAATCCACAGATGGATCCCTCATCTCAGATATTTATCTGCACTTCTAAAGGCTCATAAATTTTAGCATTTTTATTTTTGCTATTACACAAATGGCCTTGTAGTCTAATTTCATTTTCAAAAGCTTTATTAAATGCTATTTATTTATTTATTATTTTTAATCCACGACTACTGTGGATGTGCCAATGAACAGAAATTTCTGCCATGAGTTGCTGTGACAAGCTAGATATTATTCCGTTGGTCCTCTCTTTCAATATCTGTTTTTCAATTTTGAGATAGATGGGAGCAAAGTAGAAAACAGACCACTGCTTATGTTTATCTGAAGCTCTTCATAACTGATTATAATATGAACACTTTTGAAGTCTGCTCCTTAGGTTTAAAAGACTACTAGAAACTACATTTTTAACTGTGTAGAATATTTGGTATTAAATTCGTGCTGTGTTAATCTCTTGGTATTTTCTACATAATGGTGACCAGAAAAATAATGTTTATGATGATGACATGCACTAACACAACCATAATGTATGATTAGCACTTTTATCATGGTTTTTTTTTATTTTTTTTTATTTTTTTTTAAATCTGTTCTAATTCTTTTTCTCTCATATCTCCTTCCCATCTGGCTTTCTCTTCCTTATTTCACTTGTTCTTTCCAGTGCTTCCTCTTTTTTCTGACACTCTTTTAGCTCTACCTCTGACCTTGTAGAGTCCCAGTTCAGCTGCCAACCACTAGCTTTGTCCAAGATAAGATGAAGACAATATGATCTGGCTGGGGGATGATTCAAGGCAAGAGAGTGGCCCTGATTTAAAAGATTGTCTGAAAGGGCATGTTTGTCCCCAACTCTGAGATCAATTCCAAAGTAAACCATACTTCTCCCTAGGCAAAGGCTAAGACAATCCTGCTGAGCTCTCTCTAGTCCATTGCATTAATCTCATCTATAAGCGTCTTTCTTAAGGTTAGTCTCTCTACTACACTACTCTTCCTCTTTCTAGTCATCTTCTAAGACAAAAGCAAGAAGCACTCGCACTTGACTCAATCCATTCCCCAGACTGAGACAGAGAATTTGGCTGAAGCAGAATATAAAAGGATCATCCAGAAACCTCCCTGAGGTATTCAACTTCTTCCCCTATCACCGCTGAAACCTCTTGCGACATGGAAGAAATCACTGTGTAACCTTATCTTTTCATATTCTTCATTTTTATTACAGCACGGTTTCATTCTTAATTTTTAAACAATGTTTATAATCAACATTTTCAGTTGTTTTTTCCTGTCCAACAGTCCTTATGCCATAAAAATACCCTAGAATTTTTAAATTATTAACTCAGCATTTCTACTTAGCTCCTTATGTTTTCATAGCCTTCCATTTTATTGGGTTCTCTGTTTTCTATGGTCAGACCTTTCACTTTCTTTGCACCTTTTCCACGATCCAGAAGAGCTTTTACCACTCTGTTGCAGAATATGTCTCTTCTATGAGATTTTATTCCTTCCTCATTTGTTTCTTTACTCCATTTAGTTGTTTTATTTTCCTTTTATGTATGTCCCTCCTCTGTAACCTCCTTCTCTGGGTTCTTCTTTTAATATGCATCTGCATTTTCCAGATCTGCCTTCTATGTTAGGCACATATCACTACACACATACCCTACTACAATTCATAGAATAGAATCACAGAATTCACCTATCTCTGATAACTTGAAGCTGCATACTAAGGTGGCACTTAGAAAAAGACTAGTCAAAAATGCGTGATGGCATCTTTGGGGCTAAATTTCAGGTATAATTGAAGTAGTTTTGCATTGTAGAAGATATTATTTTTCTACATTGATGGATGAAGAATTAGTTCTAAATATCAAAATAAAAAGAAGCTGGAAGGAAGGACAGTGGAAAGGCCAAGTAATTTTTTTTCGGGGGGGAGGGAAGGGGGAAATAGACATGGTCTTTCACTTCTATTTTGTCAACATATATTGAAATTAAAATATTAAATGCCAAGATCAAAAAAAGTCTCCCTCCTTAGGTGAATTCTTCTAGCACAGGTGTGCTGGAAGAGGCTTTATGCAAAGTTGGGTGGTTGTTCCTTAATACAGTTGTTATGCTGTGCCTGTCAGCTCTAGCACACTCACCAATTTGCTCCTTGTGTTGTTTACAAAACACAGTGACAGTACACATTTTGTCCTTGCCAGCAGATGCAGCTGTTAAGGATTTTCTTTTTTCTTCTTTTTTTCCTGATGGTTGTAAACACAATAGTTGTGATATGGCCTTGATGTGCAAAAAAATCTATGTAAAAGTGAGTGAAAAACCAATTCCAAACCTTTTCAAAGTATGAAGATATTACTAGTAATCAATATCTTTCTGGTTTTATTTGTTTAGTTTGTAGTTTTTTACAACTGTTTAGCATCTAAAGGTCTGAGATACTTGTAATGAATGACCCCTTGTTTGAGCCTACTTCCAACTCCCCTCTTGAGGGGAAGATTTTTGACGGCTCTTCATTCCCTTGCATCCTGTTTCATAACTGAAGTCAGAGTCATATCTTTGCCTTACAGTAATCATACAAAATATCTAGAAAGTAGGAACCTTGGGATATACCAAGTAATTCTTCCCTGGACTGGACATCTGCAGCACATTTCAAGGCATAAAACTCTTCTAAATATCAAAGGGGAAAATGTAGTCTGCAGTTTAGAAGGAACTTGTTTTCTATCAAGTTTAAACACATGAAAATTAAATGGAAGTACATACGCAGCGTAAAGTATTGCAGAGCATGTTCACCTGGTTCATTTTTGCATTTGCTAAGTTTCTCAAGCCACTTTTGGCAGAAGAATTTTGAGCTCAAAATTTTTGATCTGGCTCAAATGCCCTGCAGGAATAATTGAAAGGCAAATCATGACACCTTTAGCAGTTCAGTATTTTGGGGCCACATCCTGTAACAGATGCTTTATATTTTGCAGTCCTGGGGGGATATACTGGCTCCAAAACCTTATTTAATAAAATTATACTTGATACTAAATATGGATGGTAGAAAGGCCACTTCTCTAAGAGGAAAATTTATTTAGGGAAGGGAGAAGACTGCACTAGGATGGGATTGGTATGAGAACAGCAGAAGCCATGAACAGTTAAAATGAGTTTAAGAGTAAACTGTGAAGGTCAGTGCTTGGGGTTCATCCTTTTGCGTTTTGCTTGTAAAAACTCAAGATGAAAAAGCAGAAATCTCTACAATTTACCTGGTTCAAATGGCACTTTAAATTATCAATTGTTCCATGTCTGTAAAAATAAATATATCCATACCCATTTTAACTCTTATTTCACAACTTTGCTCTTGAAACTATCTGTATTGATTATGATTTGTTCCCTCTTAAGATCAGATTTGTGCAACTCTACCTAGGAACATCTCATTTAAATTTTACAGTGTTTTGTAAATGATTATATTGAAATGGGCTTTTAAAAAAAATTTTTTTTTTACTGTTTTTTTTTTTTTTTTCCTGTACTCCACTGCATAGCAACACATTTGGGCAGAAATACACAACTTCACAACTCCTACACGTATTAAATGAAAAGAATTTGATGCTATTATCAAGCTAAAGAACAAAACAATTACTATGTTGACTGCAAAAAAATTATATATCATAAAGACATAGAGGACAGGACCGTGTATTTTGCTTCACTGCCTGTTCTATACTAAACCAGTGTGTTTTCTTTGAAGTGTGAATATCATAGGCTGCTTTGTCAGCAAGAATTTGCAAGTTTTCTTACTAGATTGCATTTATTTAATTTTTAATTTTTGTTAATTTTCCTTCCAGAACAAATCTGAAATGCAGATGTCTATAACAGACTAATACTGCAGCTTAAAAACTTGCGGTGTCTTTTTCTGCTTTTGATAAAACTGTGATGTGGTATACTTCTAGTGGGTGAAATTTGCGAGTATATATACAGTGAGGGTATTCTGAGAAATTACTTTCATGTTTTTTCAATAGATTTATTACTTTTTGACTATGGTGGCATTTTCCTCTCTTTGGTGCTGGTAGTGCTTTCTGTATGACAAAATAAAAACAAAAGATGTGTAAATATTAGCCTTTGTTGAAGTTTATGGATTGAATCTAAAGTAAATGCTGGTGTTCTAATATATATATATATATATATACACACATAAGGTTTGATCTTTAAAGATAAGACAGACTCTTCACCTATAGCTCTTTCAACAGTGAATTGTGATGATCCATAGCTATCAATTTATAGTGTCATGGTATTTTTAAAGGAGAGTTCTGTATATTGCAATGTGCCTGGTCTGTGTAACTACTGGGAGACTATGAAGATATATCTAATTGGTAAGAATTTTAATTTCTAATAAATAGAGTTGGATGGAACTTAAGATTATCACTTAATTTCTCTGTGACCTGTCTTTTTGCCTCTAATAACTCTTTAATTCTTATGAAATTTAACAAAGCTCTTTGAAGGCAATCTAATGCTTTTGAAATGGTAAAATACTACAGTAAGGAGTGCTACACAGTGAAAGACATGAAATAAAGACCAACAGTGAAAACGATCAAATGATCTTTCTACATGCTATGTAAATAATCATTCTACAGAACTTAATTTTTGGCCGGAATAGGACACCAGAGTTCAAATTAGGTGATCCGTTTTGCATTGTAAAAGCACTTGTTTTCAACAAAAATAATCAATAATTAATAGAAACAGTGTTAGTTTGTATAAGAAAGTAAAAAGTATTAATATTCCAGCCACATCATCCCTACTCAAGACTTAATCTCACTCCCCAAATATCTAAATGTGCCGTCAAAAACATAAGCAAACAAAACAAAACGAAAGACAAAGAAATCTTCTGAAAATAATTGTCCAAGGGGTAATGCAGAGGTATAAAAATGCTCATGAATCCAGTTGGTGCATCTATCCGATACTGAAAAATTTAAAATGTGTACCAGCACAAGCTACAAGTAGGCAATGCCTATGTAGGGATTTTCCTGTTAGTTGAAACTGGGAGAGGAACAGTGCATTAGAAAACAATTGTTAAACATTCCACCATGTGCACTGAGTCATGCTGGACAAGTAGTAGAGAAGGAAAGTACATTAAAGTGAAACCGTGATCCTTGTTGAAAAGTTTAAAGCTGGACTAAGCTAACCTTCCTCTCTTCATTCCATTGATCCAAGTTGTTATAAATTGAGACACAAGAATTGAGGCAACAATTTAGTAGCTTCTTTGTTTTCTTTCCTTCCCACCTTCTAGACATTAAATTTTGTGCTGGGCATTCAGAGTTGTTTTCTTCCATAAGGCTACAGGCCTTCACACCATACAGAGGTCAATTGGTTTAAAACATGCTGAAGGTAGGAAATATATAATATTTTCCCCCACCTCTATGGGGCTTTCAAACTATTTTACCTCCTTAGAGTCAAGAGTAGAAAGTCTGTAAAGAAATGAATTATTAATGCACGATTTTTCTCAGAAACGGAATCTCTTTACCCAAGAAGTAGCATTTTTTCCATGCTTTTGGACATTTTCTTCCTTATATCAAATTCTGACCCTTTGGTAAGGTGTCTTCTTTTGACTCACAGATTTGCCGACTTTCATAAACACAGTGCCTTTACTTTTAATCAGTGCAAAAGTTCAGTTTGGGGAGCTTGGTGGTCAGGTTATAATCAGAACTACATCTAACAGAACACTGGCAAAATAAAATAAAACCAAAAATCCAGTATGCAGGAAAATGTGGCTTCTGGATGAATATGGATGGAGCTGTATTTTTAAAAATGTTCTGCCTGCCCCCATTTGCACAAATCTCCATGTGTCAGGGAACAGAGGAATGATGGAAGAGGTGGTAGCTCATTGCCATGTGTTACATATTCTGTCTGCTTCTTCCTGAAAAGTTACAGCAGCGTTGTAGTATATTTCTTTTGACCTGGCTTATTAGCTGGTGTTAAAATTGTGTGCAAAAATGCTGATGGTTTCCTACTGAGTCATTAGACCATGTGAGACTAGTTACAATATAGTGGAGATGAAGAAGACAAGAGCTCATGAGAAGAAACTTTCAGGTTGTTTGGGTTACAATGAAATGCAGATTCTAAATTTTTGAAATAATTTTAGATTCTTTGTAGAAGCAATTTCTGCTCAAGGTATGAATCCTGACCTTATTCTACATGGGCTATAGTTTGGAGCTGTGCAGAAAAACAGTCTGTTAACAAATAGAAAATTAAACAGAGTCCTATCTCTATATATAACAACACAGTCAGTTACTGGCATTGATAATTTACAAGCATGTAAACAGTTTTCCACCAAAACTGCCATGTGGGTTGCATCAAGATACAATTTAAACACTGCCCTAGAAGTTAAGCACTCTGGTCATACTTGATATGAAAGTAAAGTCATGATTATCTAATTATTTTTCCTCATATTCATGAATTTAAAAATCTCATTTAGCACACCAAGTATTAGACCACACAGAAAATGGCTAATCCAATGATCCATGAAAAGTTTTGGGAGGAGAAAGAGTTTGAACCCAGGCTTCTCTAAATTGAAGTCTAAAGTAAATATCTTGATGTCTTTCCTCACACAGGTGAGAGAAGTGGGCTGAGAATAATGTAAAAAGACAGCAAAACTAGTGGGTCAGTTCTGGTCCAAAGGTGCGGGTCCCAAACCCAGAGAAAATGTGGTGAGAATCATTTGGCAAGATGGAGCCTAACAGTCCCTCCCAAGCAAGGTAATGAAAATTTTTGTATTGACTATTGCTGTTTGGCTTATCTTTGGTAGTTTCTAACATCTTGTTATTTAAATCTATTTAAATATTTAAATCTATTAAAACTATTTTTTCTTTTTATCTCTTGTGTATGGCCATTCTTATTCATACAGAATACCATCAGTGCTTATAATTAAAAAATTTAATAATTAACACGTAAATACATGTCAGTTAGGTTACCAAAACATGCTTCATTTTATGAATGTATGCACCTATGCTAAAAGCAAAGCCAAATACAAATTTCCTAGGAGTCTCCACATCAGAATGTTTCTCTGCTATCCTGACAAACAGTGAAGGGTTATTTGGGAGGTGGCTGACTTGCAAAGCAGATCAGTAATGCTTAATAATCACTATGTTTAGCGAACATTTGTCCCTCCTTTGTCTTTCTGTGCTTCAGTCTCTCAGCAAAAGTAACAAACACATTTCCTTCTGCACAGAAGTTTTTATCCTAATTTGATATGTGAGACAGTTTTTGAAGTCTCAGCACTGTAAGATGTATTAATTTCACATTTACATGTTTCACACACATCTGAGTGTGTGCTACAGCACTCATAATTGCATCTTTTACTCTTCAACAATGAGAAAATAAGCAGCAGGAATGCAGTGCAAATAACTTTGTCTCAACCTATGATAAAACTTGCTGGATACACCATTTTTGTTCTGCTACTGAGTACTTCAGTGAATACTGTTTCATAGCTCACTCATAAATTACTTTAAAGGCTACTACACCATTTTAAAAGTAGTACTTTAAAAATACTTAAAAAAATAGTGCTACCATCCAAAAGAACAAATCCTATGGAGAAGAGAGAAAGAGGAATTGGTGGAGTCCAAATGTTACTTTACAGTAAAATGTTTTAGACCTTTTTAGCACTGTTAGCTTCCCAGTTTTTTTTTCAGAATTTGCTCCTCTGCTCAGCCTGGGCACTTGCTTTTTTTTTTTATTATTATTTTATTTTTTTTTTATTAGGATACAGCTAGGGACAGGAATATGACATATTGCAGATAACATCCTAACATATTAAATAAGGATGTTCAAACATAGTGACAGATCCTGTTGTATGATGATATATCAGGGCAGCTCAAAGATAGGAATTTTAATATATTCTATTATAGAATCACTTAAGCTGACTAAGTGATAGCTGTAGGGGAATGGAATTGCTTGCAGCTTTTGGAAAGGGTTAAGAGACCTTGCAATGGGAAAGAAATACCTGGGTGCTGAAGGAAGACAGAAGTAGTAGCAATCAAAATTAACCTATTAAATAAAAAGAAAAATCCTTGATCTCTTTGAGCAATTCTTCTGAGACATGACTCAAGGAGTATAGTTTTCTCCTTTGAGAAAAATGAGAGGTTCCAGATATATATGATCTGCCAAGACAATTTTCCTAAATGGCTCCCATTTAAAAATTTTCTTATAGTTTTCCTGAATATAGGGTCTGAGTACCTACCATTGCATACTCTGATAGTGTCATCCTGCATCCTTTTTCCTAAACCTCTGAATGTCTTCTCTCCCATATAATAAAGGAGAAGACTTCTACATTAATGAAAAAGGGAAGGAAGAGGGTGACAGGAATAGTTGGCCTATCTGACCTAAATACTGCTCTTTGCTTAGATCTGATGATTGCGTTAGAGAGCAGAGGAAAGTGCAAAGTAGACTGCAGATGCACATCCCTGGCAGTTCTTTCTGGTGTTCACCTTCCCTCACTCACCACCCAGGATCCCTCAGATCTGAAGAAGGAGATGGGAGTATGCACCATGGATTTACTGTACTAATCAAGACTAATGTCTGTGGACAAACATGAGACTCTCTTTTGCTGTTATAAAGTGGGCTGTGCCATGCCTAGCAAAGGTAGCTTAGTACCATTTGACTAAATGGAGATTTTGTTGCATAGAAGCTGGGCTTGACTGAAGGGTTCATCATTTATAATTCATTATTTTGAACAGCATTAACTATATTAAAATGTTTTCTTTATTCCTATGCAAATTATTTCCCCAAATTTTATCCACAGAGAAACATTCACCATAAGGAAGAAATTCACTGTGGGAACATATCTCTTGGAATTCATTATCAGAATACACACTGAAGATTTTAAATACGTGAAGGATCTACATAACTTTCCCTACAAAACAAAGTTAGCATGCAAAGCAAGGCTTCACTTTAACCATATCTCTGGAAATAATGACAGAATATGATTTCTGAAACCCAAACAGTAGCTGACCTCTTCACACACAGATGGTTTGGGACCTTCTGTTTTGATGGGCTGAATTCAAGACATCTTCATACCTGACTTCCTGTGCAAGACAACCATATTTTTTCACCCTCTTGGATGCAAAGCCTTGGCGCAAAGCTGCATGAAGTGTGTCTGCAAGGTATGCTTACAGACTCCTGCCACTTGTGCTAAAGTAGCTAAACATTGCACTACTCACAGCATTTTCTACAGCATCCATTTACTAAAACATTTTGAAGAGTTAGATTGCAAAATGTCTCATCAACTATCTTAGACACAATTACATGGAATTACAAGATCGTTTAGCTAACATATATTGACTATGGGAATTATTTACTTCCAAGGTTTTTAAGCAGGCAAACAGAATCTCATTTGAATTATGGGGTCAGTATATGAAGTAAGCTTCATTGATGGGGACAGATTACTTAATTCAAAGATATCACATCAGTGTTGAATTTGGCTCTAAGTACTAAAAACACCATGTTAACTGTATTTATATTTGGCTTTCATGTATACTTAAGTCTGGCAAGTGTATCTTTTGGGCACCTGTTTGATGCAGAGATTTATGGAGAATGCCAACATTTGGTCTTGATATTTAAAAACAATTTGTTAATTGTCAAGAAAAGTAAACTGTTAACATCTTTATTTACTGATGAGACAATGTGTCAGTTCTGGAACCTATTCAAAATGGACAGCCATTTATTAGTCCCTAGAGCAATGAAGTTTTTAAACTGCAGACTTTTTTCTTCTAAGTTTTGCGTTGTTTTGTTGCTTAAAAAAAAAAAAAAAAAAAAAAAATCTTAAGAGGATGTTTCATTTTACTAAGGGATTAGATCATGCCCTTTTTATTAAATGCTATACAAAACTAATAGGGAGATTTTGGACCTGAAGAAAAGAAAATAAGCTTTCTCTGGCTTACCCTTTGCTTCTATTTCCTTCTTTTTCTTTTCTTCCAGGTGATGTCTTAGTGCATCTAAAAGTATGGTTTTCCAAGTTGCAAAGTTTATGTATCTGGTTTTATATACATATTGAGGTATTAGAATTATTTACAAGGCTAGAATTACAAAATCAGCCCTATATACTGGGTAGAGCTATGGCAGCAGTTATAGAGTAGGATTATCTGAAAACAATGTAGGGAAGATGGGCTAAACAAAGGGAAGAGAAGTCAGCCACAGCTGTATAAGCAACACAGTGGAAGGTGCTTTCCAGCAAATCAGTGTTTCAGCCCATATGTGTGAGTGCAGC
>NW_024885344.1:13569375-13579691 GCF_019232065.1 Centrocercus urophasianus
TATGTTTAGAGTATTTTGCTGTGAATATTATTCTCTACTTCATAACACTACATCTGTCAGCACTGTAACCTTTTATACCCTCTCATTTTTCAAAAAAAAAACCCCACAGAAAACAATAAAGGGTGAAGTAAATATTCCTGAAGCTTAAACAATCTGAGAGAAATTTAAAAATAATTAAACTAAATTAATTTCTCTTTAAATATTATAAAAGAGAAAAAAAATCCTAAATTGGCTTTACAACACTTATTTTTATGAGCTTGTGGTGATCTGGTTTATTCTAGAATAGAGATTTTTAGGACCATGGGAAGAGTTGTTATCAGCTCTGCAACTCTGCTTGCTCAGAACTAACAACAAGCCTTGGTAATTGCGAAAGGAAACAGGCCAGTGTCTATTAGCCCCGTGATGTGGGCAGGAAAGTAGAATGTAGGCTCAGAAATGTAACACAAGATGAGGTAGAGCTGCCATCAGAAGAAGCCTGGGATGGTAGTACTCATCCATGAAAACTAGCAAAACACAAAGGTAGGAAGAAATACTGCAGAGGTAGGAAGAAATACTGCAGGCATTTTGAATGTGGGCAGCTTGAATGCAGGAAGAATGAGTCAAGTATTAGCTAGCATTCACTGCAGAATGATTTAATAGGTAAGGCTGTGAGAAGACAGAACTAGTTGAATACCAGCTAAGAAAATAGTTTGCATCCCAGTTTTATTTAGACAGCTGTACAATAGTTTAAAAATTAACTGTGCTGCAGTGTGCATATGTGGGTGGGTATAAACAGCAATGAAACACTGCAGTGTGCATTTTGTAACTGTGTCTCTTAGTTCTGATGCAGATATGTAACTAATATTTTCATTCTGCAAATGTCTATGTGTAGGAAAAAAAATGTAGCTGGTTAAGAGGCTATAAGCAGTTTTAAAATGCTCTCTTGCAGATCTGTATGAACTTCGTATTTTTGAATGCTGAGTAAGAAGATATTCCCTCTTCAAATATGATTGAGGTAGCCATAAAGCTTAAAGTTCAGGTTTAAATACAGGACCTCCGTATAATGTTTTTTGAAAAATTGATACTTTCCTGCAAAGTGTTGGTTTGAAATATGGGAAAGATAATGACTTATGCATATACATGTTGGATAAGTGACTAGATTTTATAGGCTGTGTGTGTGAGGCCCTTCCTGTCCAGTGCTACTAAAGGTGCTATAATTTCCACTTACTTGTTAAGCAAAGCACAAAATGCCAACCAGTGACTGCTCTTCAGTGTCTTTAAGACTTGAGTTTGTATCTTATGCTGCTATTTTAAATATGACACAGATACATTTGGCACTGAGGGACATGGTTTAGTGAGCCTTGTGGTGATGGGTGGATGGTTGGATTGCATGATCTTAGTGGTCTTTTCCAACCTTAATGATTCCATGATAGCAATGGCTGGAGCAGAGAGTTCCAGGATGCAGTAGGGGTAAAGAGATGAAGGACTATTTCTATTTCCACTGTTGGGTATTAGAAGTAGCTTTTTACCCTGTGCAGATTTTCATGTGAACACCTGAGGATGCATGAGTTGTCACTTGCACCCCATGCTTTCAGTCCAGAAGAAGCTGCAGCTTTTGCACTTGCCCTGCTGTACTCCATGGAAACTGTGACATGTGATTTACTCAAGCAGATGGAAAGGTGGACTGGCACAGAGGGTATATGTGCGTGTGAGTTTTAAGTGTGGGAAAATGTAGGGCATTATATCGGGGTGAATTGGTTGAATGTATCCAAAGTGCATGGTAAGTGCATGGTAAGTTAGAAATAAACAATAGTGAGGTTCATCTGGGCAGAAGACCATTGGGAGAAAAACAAGGAAGAGGGGAAATCACTTTAAGTGAATAAACTTTACAGCTGAGGAGAAGTCCTCTGAATTTTAATTAGAGAAAACAGAGGAAAAGGAATGCTGGTGTCTCTGTAAACAGAAGTACGAAGGTAAAAATTGTTTTTTGGCCATTTGTGTTGGACTGGATACTGGATATCACATTTTGGACCTTCCAGCCTTGCATTTGCAATGTGTCTGTTGACAGATAGTTTGAAGATGGATTGTCTATGCAGAATATAATGAAAGCAAGGTCTTTTGACTCTCTTTTGACTACATCAAGGAGGAGTGGAACAAAATGACAGTAAAGATATTGTTTGATGAACAAGCTTGATTTTCAGAAGGTACTTAGTGGGTGTTTGCAAGATTTTGAAAAGCACAGCATTGTACAGAACATATTTCTACAGTAGATAATATGCAGTACTTGGGCTCCCAAGGAATTGTTTAAGGCCATGGATGAAAGTTGGGATTCTTTGATGAAAGCTACTGCCGGCTGGATGGATTGATAAGGTATGCAGCTTTAAAAAAAAATCTCATTATGAAGATGAGAAGCCATTATGTCAGTTATTGTGGCCCAAAACTTGATGTTTCAGACTGCAGACTGAAAATTAATTTCTTAAATAGTGATATGACAGTGCTGTAAACAGCCATAAGGGGGGTGGTATATTGCAGTGCTAAAAAAAACCACCCTAGAACTAGTAAAAAAAAAAAATATTTCAGAGATCTGTAATATAGGATTTACTTCCGTTTTTGTGGTATTCTGGGCTACTGCTGCAAGCCACAAGACATCAATCTGAAGGATGTTTTTTCTAAATTAGGTCTCGTTTCACATCCCAGTAGCAGTTTGCCTTTTCCTTCTATTTTTGTTGGTGTTTAGGGAAATGAAAAATGAATCCTCTTCTTTTTTTATTTTGTTCAATCAAAATACTTTCCTAAATACATTATTTGACCATGCCCACAGTGTTTCTAGCCATGTTTTAGAAAATATTTAAAAGATAGTAAAAGAATTGCATCCTTGTAATAGTCTGTCTTCTATCTTAACTTGTAAAATCAGTGTGATAATGTGACTTCCAGTCATAGAGCATTCACTTTCTAGAGACCTTAACCAGAGAGAGACATAGAGGCAGAGTCACTTGGGGTGTCAGTCCAACTTCCTGCTCCAGCAGGATCGACACAGTACTCAGAGGGGTTGCTGCATCTGGCTTTGCCCCGAATGGCAAGGTTGAAAACCAAACTTGAAAATCAAGCAATAGGGCCTGTAGAAGACAGGAAGTCATTAGTACTACTGATTAAGGACATAATTATTTTAAATTTTAGTGACTTAGCATATTTAAGCTTAGCACAGGCTCTCTCTTTTATCTTATGATGCTGCGCTAAAATCATTTTGGCAAAGCAGGTGGCTAAGAAGGGTGTCAGCAAAGACGCAGCTGCAGTCTCATCATGTAGTCTCAGAATTGCCTTCCATTTCCATAGGAAAGAAGAATGGATATCATTCTTGGATATCAGCAATATTACCCTAGAGGGGCTTGCAGCCTTTTGCGGGGGCTATAGCTTGCCTTTGGAGCTTGTACTGAAACAGCCCCACACATCCACATATACCATGTTCTTTATTTCTACAGCAGTCTTTCATGTATTGCCCCATTAGAACACTTCCCTTTGATAGAGAATTCTCATTCCTCTTTAATTATATCCTTAAGAGTGGTATTCGAGGAAAGATTAGTTTCCTTATTTGTAGAGGATGTGGAATAATTTTCCCAAGACAGTTTTAACTTCCTGTTTTCTTTAGTAATTATGTTTTCAATTACTCCTTCAATCACTGTCTCAAAGTATCATGACACCACAATTCTCACTCAAGAGTCAGAAACCTCCTTTTTTTTCTGTGGTAGGTATCCAGAAAATGGCAATAAAGCAATAAAATAAAATAAACATTTGATTATTTTTGCTTTTTTTTTTTTATTATTTTCTTTTTGCCTACTTTTAAAGGGTATCTGACTTGGAAGAAAGATAATTTTCCTGGATGCTTCAAATTTCCCTTCTTGATTTAGGATTTTTGATTAACTCCTCACTTTTAATGATTATCATCCTCTGCAGAATTCACTTCTATTAAAAGCTATCTTTTCCAAATCTGATTATACTCTCTTTATTTAGCTTTTGTTGAGCCTGTTGTGATATGTGAAATCCATCAGGGCTACAATTAACCATCTCCTCTCCTTAGAGAATAGCTTGAAGACAACTTTTAAAAAAGCTATAAAAAAGAATTAAATGTGTGGTCTCCATGTCTGTGAAATTGCGATGTCTACGATAACAGCCTGCCACACTTTTCTAAGAGTATCCAGGGCAGCCTTTTTATCCATATATAACCAATTCAGATTTTTCTTTCTTGTGTAGGCTTCACTTTTGTTCTTTTCTACTAAATTTGTTTTTGTGTTTCTCAAACAAAGAGAAAAAGTTGATAGTGACATTCAACATTCATTCATTCCTGGACTATAGTTTTCCTGCTACCAAACAGCCAGCTTTGGCATGCAAGGATCCCCAGACAGCTTGTTCATAAAATTTAAAATACTTTGGGATTTATTCACACATTTCTTCAGTGAGCATTCACGTTTTTTCATTTTAATTTAGCCAGGTTTTTGTAACATCCATAGGATAGCATTTTTGCATTTGCATGAGTGAGACACTGAAGACAGAAAGCATTACCGGCTTCTTCAAATGTCAAGAAAATATTCCTTTTTTGTTTTGTTTTTGTTGCAGTTTGTCTTGATCAAGCTGCCTTTTTCTTTGTCCATTTAAAAAGGAGTGATTTTTCACAACTGAACTCCATTTCTCCCCCATCTCTCCCTTTCTTTCACCTTGGGCACATGTGACTACTGGAGGGAGGATGTCTTCCTTATCTTAGAGGACATTAAAGGTTAAATCCTTCTTTTGGGAAATCCAGACTTCTCTTCTGGCTTTGGAAGCGCTGAGGCATTCGCCAGTTAACCTTGTTAGTCACTGAAGAACTGTTTTCAACTGTTTTTTCAAAAGTTTCTTATTTGAATGAAATGGTGTGAACAACAAAGGGTGATCAGAAGTGCACAGGCCTTGCTTCTGAGGAAAAAAAAAATTGCCAAGGGTGTGGGAAGAGGAAGACATCTTTCATTTTGGACAGTGATTAGCAGACAAATTATATAGAGGACACTTAAGGACAATGACACTGTCCAACTTAAGAATACCTTTTACTGAAGAGCGCTTTCTCTCAAAGAACCTACCTTACTTTCTGATTGAAACAACACTATGCAAAACATGTCTATTCTGAAGGACTATGCAGCTGCACAATGACAGTTACACCATGTAACATGAAAATTGATGGCAGAACAGCTGGTGCTAACATGGAGCTAAAATTCTCTTGTCCTCTCCATCCTCTTGGTTTCATCCCACAGATGTTATAAATTATAATGCAGTCTTACTTGGGACATGCCTTCTCTAGGAAGGCAGACCAATCCTCTGTAGGATTGGTCTCTGGAAAGACCAATCCTAGAATTAACATTGAACGAAAATTTATATATTGGTAATCAGTTCAGTTAAAGTGAGTTCTGACTGTTAGATGCTTATTTCCAAGAAATCTGCATTTTGTTGTTCTCCTGGTTTATTCAAGCAAAACAATGACCTCTACTGTAAGAAACACAAGCAAACTAAACCTTTCAAATCTAACTGCAGATGTAACGTCTGAGAGTGTTTCTTGCTGAGGATCTGATCAGACTCCATGTACATATGCACTGAAACTGGCTTGCTTAGCCCACTGAACAGTCACTCACACTCAAGGTTTTGGGAAAGAAAGAAATGGAATTCATATCATAAATCTCTCCTCTTAAAAGGGGACAAGAAACAAAGCATGCAAAGGAAAAGATAATGATGTAATATACACTGGCATCTTTCCTATGCATCTTTACTTACAGGTACAATACAAAGCTAGAAGAACAAATCCACTGAGAAGTGAAAATTGGGAATAATATCTTCAAGTTTTAAAATGAGTTATTGTTAGAAGAAGTTGATGGCTAGTAGTGAGGAGAAACATTATATGTGATCACACGATGACATTTACATTTATTTTAGAAAGTTTATTCTGCTGGTATTATGTATGTTTATTATAAAACTGTACCTCATGTCATCGGTGACAAGTGTCCTTTTGAGCCTATGTAGACCAACACTTCCACAACCCTGTGCTTTCCCTCTCATGTCCTCATCCTTATCCAGTCATTTCTGCATCTACATTTCTATGGCTTAAGAGGTAATCTGGATCTCAGAAACTGATCCAGGTTAAAATAATGGACAAAAATTTTAACCCAAAAGAGGCAATTTTAACCAGGATTTTAAACAGACTTCATCCCGCCTTCCGTGTCCATTTCAGATAACCCCGCTGAAGGGTGGTCACAAACATGATGTTGAGTCAGGGAGCTGCTGGAGTGAGTGGATGGCAGAGCAGTTTCTTCTGAAGGTGCAGTAGAATGATGACTCTGAAGCAATGGCCTAATTAATGTGCTGAGAGCTCTGAGGAAAATTACATTCCTTGGCAATGTATATGGGGTTCTACTTTTTTTTTTTTTTAATTCTGTTTGGTTTTCTTGTTTGTTTGTTTTGTAAATGACTGCCACAAGAATTCCGGGTTAAAGATTGATCTTTGTTTTGGTCTCATTAGGTCTTCAACTGTAAAGCCCACTCACCCCTCAACCCCAAATCTTGTGCCTCTAAAGTAACACCCAGGTGATGCATTTGTGCATGTCAAAAGTAAGTAACTGAGCAACAATAAGCTAAGAGGGGTCAAGATATATAAGAAGTTCAGGAGATGTATTACAGCAAAGACTCAGGAGGACAGCATATTAGTAAATTAGGCTTTTGCCAGATGTAAGAACTGATCCTTTTTCAATTGGGTATCATCTGAAAGGTCAAGAAGTAATGAAGCATGGGCATACAGATCCCCTATTGCCATGTGTTGCTACAAACTCTTATCTTATAATGCACTAGCAGTTACAAGATACCAAACGTAATAAACCAACATCCTGTGGGTGTCCTCAGTGCAGATCAATGGTCTAAAGAGTATTCTGTGAGAAATGACAATGGATGGAATGGTAAAGAAGGGGCATTTTTTGCTATGTTCCCTAGTTTTATTGTTTCAGTGTACTTGTTTTCCAGCATTTCACATTCCAGTGCTCTCCTGTGATGCAACTAAGTACTGTTTACTTTTGAATAATTATTGAAAGATCAGAAGCCAAATCCTCTTCTGATTTACACCAGAACATATTAAGCTACTTTTGTTGATTTTTAGCTAATTTGGAGTCACTCCAAGCGCATACTAGTGTAACTGACAGGAGAATTTGATCCTATATCTCTCCAAGAAATAATTTCCTAGATGGATACGAGTCTTGGTACCAAGGTAAATGTGACAGAAAATCTGTGATTAGGTTGGATTGACTTCCACACTAGAAACCTTTTTTTTGTAAATACTATATATAAATACCAGAAAAAATGCTGTTTGTTTTATATATCTATGGATAAACACAATTTTATTAGAGCTACCAATATGTAATAAGGAAAGCAGCCGCTTTAAGTAACAGATGTCGTATAGCCATCCCCACAAAACAGCAAAGGAATAAAACAATTTAAAAAATATTTTTGAAAATGGAGGTCCTCATTAGATTTCTTTGATTCTTTCAATTATTTATTTACTTACTTATTTTTACCACTTTCTGTATCTGAACCTTTATTGTTCGACCGCATCTATTATTAAGAAATACTCATTCAGGTTCACACATTTTTTGATTATATTCCACTTTTTTTTAGATGGGCATGCAACATGTTGAAACTGAGAGCAGATTTTGGAATAGCTTTTTTAGGACTTTTTGTATGTTGTAATAAAGTGATTTTTAAAATTTGTTGATGCTTACGTTGCAATCTAGTTGCTGTTTCCTAGTTTTGAAACAAAAAACATAACTTCTTATACCATCAGTGATTCAGCAATTACAACTACTCTTTTTCTCTGAACTTCTGCTTTCCTTGAAACAAAGGGAAGGTTGGAAACAAACTTAATCAATTGGACTTGGTTCACATTAATACAAGTCAAACTAATACTTTCTCATCATTACAGCTATATATTCATGAAGGTTTTTCATGTGTCATTTTATAGTAAGGTAATATTTAATACCCACCACGACCAACTGGTCTTCTCCTGTAAATTTTTCTATGCAGAAGTTCCTCTTTTTCTGAAATCCTTCGTCAGTGCTTATTTCCGCTTCAATTAGTTGTTTGTGTACTGTGAATTCTAATCTTGTTGAGACTAGTTACTGACTTATCAAGATCATTGCAAAATCTGAAACTTTTGTGTGACTAGTTTACTTTCCCACAACTGCTGACATATATTTTGTTGCCTCTATATCTCTTCTTAGTGTCTATTGCTTGCACTACTGTAGACAATGTTCCAGTTCCCACTTATCAGTACCAGCAGTGATATTTTTTAAGATTTCCCTCAACACCAATACTCTTCCTTGCTTTGTCCTTCTTGAAGTGTCAGACAAAGCCCAACTAAACTCTAAGTGTGGAGTGCATGCTGCAGCATGATGCAGGAAACTT
Source organism: Centrocercus urophasianus (assembly GCF_019232065.1). NCBI lineage: Eukaryota > Metazoa > Chordata > Aves > Galliformes > Phasianidae > Centrocercus > Centrocercus urophasianus. The sequence continues at coordinate 13,577,818 of NW_024885344.1, forward strand.
AATCTGCATGGTCTGGATGTTTGTGCAATTCAAACACTATTCTTCTGCACTGCTGAGGGCAAGAACATCAGTGTGAAGATTTTATTATGACATCAGTTATCAGCCTGTTAGCAGTTTAACAACGTGGACTGACCTGTGAACTATTTACACTTTTACCAACAGGAGTTATTCTCATGAAATCCATGCTTAAGTCACTGATGACAATAAGGAGCTCCATATATGGTTCACAGCAAGATAGAATTAGTCAAAAGTTCCTATATTATTGCTATTGTTTTTTGACTTTCTACTGTTTTCTAGCTCAGAGTATTTATTCCATGTCAGATTTACCCCAGTCAGCTGTTTTTATCCCCAATATATTCTCACTCCCCAGCAACAAAGTCTTGAACCATACAAATAATAGTATAAATCAACTGTAATGTACCGCAAAACATGAATCATAACATGTGAGACAACACTCTTTCCTGCTTCTGTAATTCACGCTGATTTATTGAGAAGAAAACAAGGCAAAAAAGTTTCTGCATTTTGCTTTGGCTCCTTTTAAAATCCATTGTTAGTATCTAAGCTGCAGTCTATTTATGATCAGAACATCTATGATATTTTCATGTGATGTCAAGTACCACTGAAAGCCATTCTTCTGTGCAACAGAGACATTTACTAATCCATACAGTTGCCTTAAAACTGACAGGTTCTTACAAAATTAACCTTGACTTTAGCCCAGAGTCTCTTAAATTTTGTTCAATCTCTGTGAACATTTTATTTCAGACATTCTAATGTACAAATAAACTGTATGTCTGGATAACTTGGGACCTACTCAATTCACTTTGATATTATGCAAGATCTTGTTAACTTTGTCTATGTTTCATTGCCTTTTTGCAAAAAGGGAGAAGGGAAATTGGATCAAGGTCCTGGTTTAATACCATGCGTCAACAGCGTGAAAAAAAATCAAAGCTACATTAATAAACTAAATATTACCTCCCACTGATCACTGGCTACCATGCAGATAGAGTTCTTTCTGATGGACTCCTAAGAGGGTCTTCAATAAAGTAAAATTGTGAGTTTGACGTTTCTCTTGCTTGCTGCCAGGAAGGTCTAAATTGAGTCCCAGTTGTTTTTCAGATTAACCCATTTGAGAATACAGAATCTGGCAAGAGTATTTTACAACTTTCTGAAAATATGTTTAGGTTTAATATAGTTTTGGGTATTTCGTGTGTGTGTGCCTAATTATAAAACACTCATCTTATATCAAGTACAAGGTATTAGCATGAATGCCTAAGGAGATTGAGTAGAAATCAGCAAAATGTAGTGCAAAAAGCACTGCTCAGTTTGGATGACAGACAGAGCCAAAGCATCTGTTGTGTTTTACTGAAATGGTGCCATGTTTTAAAAGTGATGACTTCTCCTGCGGTACTTCTGTTCCTGAGGGCACAGTTCTTTTTCTTGTTTACACCATTTTTAGCTCAGTTGACTTGAGAATTAATTATATTCCTGTAAATGAAGAGAGGGAGGAGACTGGCTCAATATTCCTCGTAAAAGAAATGTAATAACTGTGGAGAAATGTAATAAGTCTCTGGTGCAGACTATAAAAGAATATGAAGACAAAATGAAGGGTCTAAGAGTTTTAAAGGCATCTTGCATTCCCAGCTTTTTCTTTTGAAGCTTGGTGAAGGATGTGGCAGTTGCAAGTGTAAAGAAGTGTTTATTTTATTATGCAGTTAGGTTTTAAGACCTACACAACTTCACTGTAACTTACAAGTGGTGTGATCTAGAGCTGTCTGTTAACTTTTCAACCCAGTGTTTTACCCTGAGGGAGAGGAGAGGAGAGGAGAGGAGAGAGGGGGAGAGGAGAGGAGAGGAGAGGAGAGGAGAGGAGAGGA
>NW_024885344.1:13579791-13599791 GCF_019232065.1 Centrocercus urophasianus
AGGAGAGGAGAGGAGAGGAGAGGAGAGGAGAGGAGAGGAGAGGAGAGGAGAGGAGAGAACTTACAGAAGTTGATTTTTTTTTTATTTTTTTTTAAGGCATTCATCTTTACTTTTGATGGAAAGAACTTTTTTTATCTAGGATGGAATTTTGAGAGGAGGTACAATCCCATCCCAGAAGACAGAAGGCCTTCTGTTTTGAGGTTACACTGGTGGAGGAAAAAACTAAGGGTACCAAGTTAAGGGAGGAGCCTGAAAATTCTCACACATCAGGTGAAATGTCAGCCACTGCGCTGTGATCTGATCTTCATCCTCATGTCCCCCACAGTGGTTATCATTAATTTATTTATTGGGAGTCTCAGACATGTTGAAGCTCTTTGAAAACTCTTCTCTGAATGTGTTATCTTTCTGTGTGATAGAAACCTTTAGGTCACTTACATTCTGCTCCTTAAATTCTTACCCTCTCAGTATTTCATGTCATATCTCAGAGACCTACCATTATTTCTCATGTTATATCATGCTTTTTCAACATATATCAGAAAATTGTTTCACTTTCCTCAAGTTTCTTTACTTTGTTCCAGAAGCTTTCACAAAACTCCAACTAATCCATGTAGACAGAGTGCACAGGCAAATAACGCAATATGAATTATTATGTATATAAATGTATATATGTATATATGGCAATCAAAAGTCATACTCTCACATGTTCTGCCATGGACAGGCATCAAAGTCTTTAATAAAATACATTACAGCTTCTTGCTTGTTCTGATAATAGTATTATGTTGTTCCACCACAGGTGGAAAGAAGGAATTGGTGAAAAGTCCCAAATGTTCTTCTACTGGAAGCATAGCTACTCTCTGATATTTGTATGTAGCCAATGACATCTGAGAACAGAATATTAAAAAAACAATCTAATGCTGATCGCATAAAAAAATTAAAGGAGGCAGAGAGATGCTTTACATAAATTAATTTAGTTCTTAGAATTAAATCCTTGGCATGGCTGGCAAGCATAAGAAGAGAGTTTTTCCTTCCCTGGCTCTCAATTGGATTTAACATAGCACTTCTGTTAGCCCTGTAAAAATTACTCCAATATGGGAACACTCTTAATGAATGATAAATCATGTTACATAGATGCAAATATAACAAAGTTGAATTGGCATATAGCATATCTCTGTATTAATAGCCAACAATTAAAATCACTTGAAATCCTATTCAAAGACAATGAGAAGCAAAGTACTACTTTCTGCTTCCAAATTTTTGTGAATTTCCCCAAAATTATGACATTAGAAGATGAAACTTGTCCCTAGAGACAATGTACTATTTATTGAATTTTAGGTTTGGATCAAGGCCAATTTGTGATAATCAAATATGGTAAAATAGCTGAAACTGTAAAACAATCATATCTTGGAAATATTATAACTGTTAAGCAATGGATATTCACTAAATTTCAGTGGGACTGGTTACTGGAAAATTGGATACTAGTTACACTTTCAATACAAAGTTAGGGATGAGACTGCCATACTTAATTAGGAATAAATTGAATATTTCTTTTTTTTCTGACTTTTAAGGGCATTGGGCATTTTATTTTAATCTGACAGATCTTCATGACTTTTACAAAGATGTTGTATGAAGAAAATCTCAAGTCATTGTCCAAGAAAACCAGTCCAAGATTATACTACCATCTGTGGGCAGCTTGGATGCACACAGACATTAATCTATCTACTGGTCATGCCTGGGTTTTACTGACGAAAAAGCATTTTTATTAAAAATGCCACTTTCTGATCCGTAGTGCTCAGGAGGGCTTAAGCCATAATGTGACATCTGTTGGCTCAACCAATTATGCATAAGGCATTTTTGATGCAATGGTTTTCTTGGAACATGCCAAAATCATTGAAACTTTAATTGGAAAAAAATTCACAGATCCAGGTTTTAATTTCCAGAGAGGGAGATAAGAAGAAAAGAACCAAGTTCATTCATTTCCAAAGAGTCAGTAGTTAAGACATCCATCTGCTGTGAGAAGGCAGAATCAAATGCTTGCTCTACCTTCTTCATCTTCACTGGTCCATGTGAATCTTTTGAAGAGGAGCCTTAATATTCATATTGGAGGAAAAAGTGTGTCTTTATATTGCATTACACAGCAAATTAAAAGGAGATTACTTGCAAAACAGGAGCGCACACAGTCAAATTTTTAGATCACCAGTACCCTAAGAGACTTATTAGAGTCATAAAGGTCAGTGACATCTCTCATGGTCCCCTTACCTGGCTCAGAAGACCAGCTAATCTGAAAAGAGATAAAAGTAATAGTTCTCGATCTAAAGTTCTGAACTGTCAATAGTTGCATATGAATTAGTGTGGTTTGATGAGAAAATTTGTGTCACCTCCACCTTAGTTCACACCATGATCACTTTTCTGACTGCAGAAGTTCATTGTATTCAGAGGAAATGAAACATGAACATGTGCTCTAGGAGCTTACTTACTGAATTGTAACCATTAATAGGTGTTTAGTTATGGCTAGGAGTATTTAGAAAGTGTCTCTAGCCTTAAACAGATGAATTCTCACGTCTACACAAAAACTTTCACGTAAAAATAAAATCCCATCTAAAAAAAAAAACAACCCTGCTTTTATAACCTAGTTATTCATACTTTTTTAAAATTAATTTCCTGTGCTGTATGTTAGGAAATTATAACTTTTACAGTCTTTAATTTTTACATTCCAAGCTTCATATCACTCTGATTTTTGAATTACTGAACAGCTACACATCCTACTAAAGCTAATGAAGATGTTCAACTCCTATGATAAGCATGGTATTTATAAAACAGTTTACAAATAATGTATTATCCTAGCTGGATGGAAAACTGAGGTGTTACGTTTGGGATCTCTTTATAGCATCACTGCTAGGGAAAATGGGAAAATAATAAGTAAAGAAATATTCATATAATATATAATGTGTGGAATGTTACTTGAGCAAGATTTGCTTGAAGTATTTCTAGCATTATCTATGTATACAAGGTGGGGGTGAGGATGTAGTTAATCATCATTACAGTAGTTTATCTAAGCTTTCTCATTTACTGTATTTTGGACAGCTGCCTACTTTGACGTGTCTTTGTCATGAGATAGTTGGACGCCATGTTATTTTTTTGTGATGGTGAAGCATTTTGCGATGGTTATAGCATTTGTGACATCTATATGATTCTTAGTCCCATTGGAGGATGAAGTTTGCTTTGGTAAAATGAGATTCTGGCAAAAAGAGCTATTAATAAATGTAACTTCCTATGCATAGTGAGCTATTTTGTGTACTCGCAACATGGGGAATTCTTCAAATGGTTTTCTTTTATGAATAATTGTAAATTTGATGTTGGCATCAGAAACTTCTTTAAAAGCTTTATTCGTATCTGAGTTACACAAATAGCAGCACAGCTCATCTTTGATGAAACTTGTGCATAATTTTATTTTAGAAGATGTGAATACAAGAGGAAGGAAAATGCTAGTATTGTTCAAATTTAGTCCTCTTAGATGATTGGAGGGAAAAGGAATTAATTACATGTTGGTCAATGAGATTGTAAAACACAAGGGAATCAAAATCTTTTTGTTTCAATACTAGATGGCAAAATAGATTCAGAAAAACAGAAGTGCAGAACAAGAACTGAAGTACTGTAAAAAATGAATGATCAGATCAAGACAAGAAGGATTTTCCTGAAAACAGCTTTATTGTGGAGTCTGTAGGTTTTATATAGATGGTTCCAACTATGACTGAAGCTGTGACATTATCTGGCCATGAGGCACCTGTATTTAGTAATTAGAATTCTCTTAAGAGAATTCTAACGGAAGTACAGCAAGAGCTTGACCTGTACTGAAGTCACTGTTATAACTGTTATCCTCTAAAAGAAAAGTGTCTGTACACAATGCCATTCCAATTGTTCAAAGCCTGTAAAAAGAAATTACTGCTAAGGCGTTAAGCATCCCTCAAACCCCAATATGGCAAACAGCTGCTGTGAGACAGCTTTAGCAGAAGCCAATGCATCTCTTCCCACCAAAGAATTCAGGATTGTCATCAGCTTCTATTCAAATTAACAATGAAAATTTGAAAAATTGTTAATAATAATTAACATTAACAAAATGTAAGATAAATATTCAAGTGTGGGCTCTTTCGGGATAGAGCAATTACTACAAGCCAGGAACCTTTCCTCATCAGATTAATTGAATAACTGAGAAGAGAGGAAACATTTTTTTCTTCTGTTTTTCTGAAGAAGTGGTTCTATGTAACTAGCTTCAGCACTCTCCTTTATATATGTATAGAGATTGTCTAGCTGGATCACCCTGCTTAAAATATGGCCACCTATAGCACGTTGCCCAGGGTTACGTATATTGGGTTTTGAATAACTCCAAGGATGGAGACTCCATAGCCACTCTGGATAACCTGCTTCAATGTTTGCCTGCATTATTAAAAATAAATAAATAAATAAATAAATAAATAAATAAATATTTTGTGCTTGAATTGCACTGCCATGAATTTCTGTTTGTGCCTGCTGTATCTTTTCCTGTAACTGCACACCCCTGAGAATATCTTGGCCCTGTTCTTTACATTCTCCCACCAGATATTTTTGCACACTGTTGAGCTTTCACTTCCCCAAGCCAAACAGTCACAGATCTCATCCTCTCCTCCTGTGATGTGATTCAGTCCAGTAATTATCTTCATGGTACTTCACTGGACTCACTCCAGAGCTTCACCTGTCTATCTTGTACTGGGGAGCCCAGAACTGAATCCAGCACTCCAAATGTGGCCCACCACTTCCTAACTGATACCAACCATTATCTCCCTTGATCTTTTGGCATTGCTCTTCTAATGCAGCCAAGGATTTTGTTGGCTTTCTTTGGCTCCAGGACACGTTGTTGGCTTATATTGAGTTTCCTGTCTACCAAGACTCCTGGCTTCTTTTTTACAAATTTTCTCTCCCGATTTCCAGATTTGCCTTTGTAGAATTCTGGTGAATTGAGTTATTTCTCACGAGGTGTAGAACTTGATGATTTGTTGGACTTCATGATATCCTCATTGAGTTTCTCCAGCTTGTCAATATCCTTCCAGATAGCAGCACCTCTCACCGCTTCTTACTGTTTGTATCATCTGCATACTTGCTATGCACTCTGCTCATCTTTCAGGTCATTAATGAGAATTTACAACAGTGTTGGTCCCAGTATCGACACCTGCAGTATCTTTCAGCTGGAGTTTGCACCGCTAATCATAACTCTTTGAGCCTGGCAGTTCTGCCTGATATTTTAAAAGCACCTGAAGCCAATCCTCTTTCACTGAGGGTAAATCATGACTGATTCAGACATTTCCATGCATCTTAGAGGCCTGGGATTCCTATGAAGCCAGGTCTTACTAGTAAAGGCTGTGATACTGAGGACCTCAATTTTTTTCATTTTCATGTCATTAGTCCCCTGACTCATTTTCCATAGTTTTTATTTTTAATAGAAATTTAGTAACTTTTCTTGTTTATCTTTAGGTCCCTTGCCAGATTCATCTCCAGATGGGTTTTGCTTTCCTAAGTCCACCCTTACATGGCCAAACATTGTCCCTGTATTCCTGTATTCCTTGTCGAGTTTGAGCTTTGTGAGAAGCTCCTTTTTAATCTCTACAAGCCTTCTGCTACTTTGACTCAATTTTTCAGGCTCTAGGATGGACTGTTTTTGTGCTTGGTAAGGTGGATCTTCAAAATCAGCTAGCTTCTCTATAGCTGTCTTTTCTCTGGGGCAATATCCCATGAGATTCTTCCAATCAGGTCTCTGCACAGTGCAACATCTGCTTTCCAAAAATCCATTCCTGTGATCCTTCCTTTTGCTTCATTCCATCTTCTCATGATTCTGAGCTCCATCATCTCATGGGCACCACAGCAAATACTGCCCATGACTTTACCATCACCAAACAATGATTGTTTGCAGCTATGAGTTCCAGCAGAGCAAGTACCTGATTGGCTCCTCCATTACCTCTGTCAGGCAATACATAAAAGCAGAAAACACTGAAGGACAATTTATGTACTTGAATTAAGCCATTGAGAATCCTAAATAATTTGGACTTCTGGAACAGTTACAATGTCAGAAAGTCATTAATTACTTATTCAGATTTATCTGGTATAACTAGAAGGTAGACTTCTTACTCCACCTTTCAGGGCTATGTTTTATTTTTAGTTGCATATTGGAAAATATTATTTACATGGAACTTCTATAATATTTTTTAAGTGATACTTATTTTTATTTTGCTGGTAATTTGAGTTTCCACAGTTGAGCTTATAATTGTCAATATCTTTACTGAACAGGAAAGCATTGTCAGAAAAGTGCAAGGAGAGCAACTGAAGAATGAAATAGATACGCTTTTAGAATGCTTAAAAGATGATAAGATTCTCTTGAAAATGGTTATTTTTTTCCTTTGTCTTTCTTGATTCCCTTCCTCCTGCCCAGTACATAGAAAGAAAGCTGGAGCTTTTGGGGCTCCAGGGAAGAGTTTAATGAGTAAATGTCCTCTGTTCTACATTATATAAATTTTATCTTAAAAAAAAAAAAAGTTGTTAATGTTGATGAGCTATAGATTTGAAGTATTTTCCTCCACTCACACATGCCTTGAAAAATAAGATAAAAGACATAATAACCTCCAGCTGAAGTTAATAAAACTATCCTTTTGCAGTTTGGATAAAATGTAAGGGCAAAACTTTGAACAGTTAAGAGTCTAGGACACGCTCCAAAATTTAGACAGCCTTGATTTTTTCTTTAAGCACTGAATTCTCAGCACTTTTTATTTAAGAGGATGGAAATTTCTGAGGGCTGACATGGCTCAAAAAGTGGGTCTTTTAAAATGTATTCAACATCTTACCGTAGAAGTAAATGAAAGAGTGATTTGAATAGGGGTCCAGAGGTCTCTTTCTATGTCAGATGAAGTGTGGGCACGTCCTTTGCATAAGGTCACTCACCTAAATCCTTTGTGCGATGGTGTGAGATGGAGATTAAAGTTGATGGGAAAAAGTTTGAAGGAGCGACACCTTTATCCATCTTAATCTCCTTTTCCCCACCTGCGTTACATAGGGAATTTGTGCTTCAAACTTTATTTTAATGATTTGATTAAACATTTTTAAGTGGTGTGCTATGTTTCTGTTTACCCTTGAGTCTTCATGAGTCGTCATGAAGATTTTACAACTTTTCTGCTTTCTACATTCCTTACAAGGCTTGTGCCAGCACTTAGGACTGATAGTATGCTATATCTGTGTGCAGATATTTTTTCCTAACTCATCCGTATATTTGATATTTACATATTTGATATTTACATATATTTACAGAACTGTGAAACACCTACAAAGAGCAAAGCATTTTTGGTTATTTTTACTAAGGCAAAATTGTAGCAAAGCCCCAAAGATTTGGTGGCTATTGCTGAATAAGAACAATAGACATGCAGATGAACATTACACTGGACAGATACATTTGTGCTGTCACAGTTTGTCAGTGTGGTAAACTCAAAGGGAATTGCTATGAAAGTATGAAGTGCTAGGGCAAAATGCCATGAAGAGTCATTTTCCTAGCTGCAGAAGTTCACAAACAATGATAGACAGTATGCCATGCAACTGTATAGATACAAACAGAAGCTCAAAACTACAGCAAAGCTTTCTAAACCACAATGCAAGGCTAAAATAGCAGGATTTTTACACTCAACATCCTGGTAAAACTATGATTTTGGGGCCCATACAGTATTTATTCAATGGGATACTTCCTCCCGCTGACTTATATTTTATTGACTTTATGATTCTATGCAACACTTGATAACGTACTGGCTACACAGAGAGGCTGAGCCATTATAATTCATACGGTATAAGATCCTCACCCTTTTTGTCTTCCTAGTTTGTAAGCAGTGAATGAACTCCAGATTTCCAAACGTGGGAGTTCATTACATTTTCTGTCAACTGCTGTGTTTACAATTTCAGGAGTTTATGAAGTGTACTGCCACTTTTTTAGGTGGTATTTAGGTAATGCATTAGGAAAGAGGGGCATTATGCTTTCCTATGGAAAGATTACTTCTCCACTGATGTGTCCCTCAGCAAGCACAAGAAGGATTTGTAGATGTGCAGGGAACAAGGCAAACCTATAACAAATGTGACTTCAGCCATTTCCATTGCCAAAGTCCTAGTAAAATTATTCATTCTCAGATAAATCTTTAATTGGTTCCCCTCTTAATACTATTCTTAATACTATTTCTGGACCCCAGAGTCCTTTCTAAAAAGCCTCTATGGAATATTTTTCTTCATTCTTAATTAATTATCTGAAATGTAAATTAATGCACAATGGCTTTTTTTTTTTTTTTTTTTAGTTTTTTTCTTTTTTCTTTTTTTTTTTTTTTAAGTCAACAGTAAAGCATTTTCACTGTAAGTTAAGATTCTTCCATCAACAATTTTACTGTGGCTAAGTGACATCTTTTCTATTTCAAAGATCCAGACTCTCCTCCGTGGTGTTGCTCTGCAGCAGTAAAGAAAGAAACCACTGCTTCACAATGCTAAGCACTCCAGTGGGAAACACAAACAGAGTGCATAAAGCAAAGCATTCATTTCATGAGATTTTATTAAAAGGTTTCACCTCTAAATTGAGCTGTCATACACTGTTGGGAAACTTTTTACCACAGTTTATTTTAACTATGTAAAAAACATTAAAGGAATGAAAATTCTGCAGTTTTTAATATAAAGGACGTGACCTCTTACACACTACCAGCAAGCTGTAGTGCATTTAATCAAATTGGTTGGAAAGTAAAATCATGCCGAATGTGAGGATTTTTTTATTTTTTTCTCCCCCCTCAATTCTTAGAAATGACCCCAACCTTGTTAACATGCTGCAGATTTCTGTGTATCTGTGCAGCACGCTCTTTGGAGTTCGCCGGAGAAAACTACAGCACATGATTAAAAGATATCCTCTAGATGAGAAGGACGTTCAGTAATTTATAAATCATTCATTTGTGACATAGCTTCATACAGCTTTTCAAGGAATTGCATTAACTGCTTTTGCAGTTTCCTCAAATGTTGCTTTCAGTAGACAGTGTCATAGGTCATTACCAGTTTTTCCCTTATGTAAGCAATTCCAACTTTCTATTAAAAATACTAATTTCCACCCCACTACAGTATCTTTTGAAGTAGCATGTATATTAAAAAAAATAGTCACAAGTTGCTTTGAAATATTAAAGGAATATATTTAAGTGAAGGGCTTTCAGGCAGGTTGTTTTTCTGTATTCCTGATGACAGAAAGATTTTAGCCTACAAAGTCAATAGTAAATTTTATTAAAGTCATTATTTTCCTGTTACAGGCCTTGTGCTTTAAATAAACTATAGCTGACAATGCTGTCTTACATACTGTCATGCTGTAAAACAGCCTTTCTTTATTACCACAGGGACAACTCATTTAGAACTTTGAAAGTGTTTTCACACTGGAGTTGCTCATTTGTGGTGCTGGCCGATGGCTGTTCTTGACGAGTACCTTTTATAGCTGCAACTTTTTTTTTTTTTTTTCTCTCTTTCTCTCTCACACACACACTTTTTTTTCCTTTCCCTCTCCCCCCTCAATTCTAGAAATGACCCCAAATCAGTATCTTCAAAAGAAAAAAAAAAAGAAATTGCAATCCCATCTTTTTTTTCAGCTAAAGATAAATATTCTGCCCCCATCATCCAAAACGTACCTCAATCTTTTCATACTAATTTTGCTATGACAGCTTGAAAAGTCTTAATACAACACAATTTTTTCTCAGTTGCTCTTGTTCAAATTTACAGCAACTTCAAGTAAATAGCATGGGGCCATTACCATTATTCTAACGTTGCAATTTAATTGTTAGTGCAAGCTTGGGCCCTTGTCTGAGATTGTTGTTTCATCTTTAGACAGTTGCTTTGACAGAAAAGACAGCACAATAAATTGTTGCTCTCTCCCTCTCTTGACGATGTTCTTGACTGCCTAACGTAGCTACAGGCCCTCATCACAGAGCCATCCTTCCTGCTTCCAGAACTTTTGTCAGCTGTTGTTATCATGTAAATAGGACTATAGCCAGGCCAATTTTGTAAATTGTCCAGATGAATGAGTTATATGACCACATGTTGCTCGAATAACAGATGGATAGTTCAATCTCTGCATTTTGCTGTTCTAAATGTATTTCTGTGAATTACGTTGTTTGTCTTGATATCTGGAAAATGAAGGTTCTCTCTTTATATCTGTTAGAACAGTAACATTAGAGTCATGTGAGTGTGAAGTTGGAAAAGACCCCTCCTGAGGTCTAACCATTTCTTCTCCACGGACAGAGAATAACTAAGCTCAGTCTAGACACTCAGATAGAAAGCTTTTTCTTCCACTGCCTTTCCAAAGTCACCTTTGAAGCAAATTAAACCATTAGTTTCTTGTTTCATTTTCTCTGTTCTGAGCTTTAGGGAAGAAGTGAGTACTGCTTCTTTATAGTGAATTTTTTACGAATTGAAGATGGACTTCCCCCTTTCTAATTTCCAATCTGCCCAAGCCCAAGTGCTGAAAGCTTCTTTTACAGGTCAGGATTTCTTACAGTTCAGTATTGCTACAAGCTACTCCTTTCCCTTTTTCCTCAGTACACCACACATGCCCATGTGTTGTCTATTGTAATACACTTTAAAAGCATGTACCAGAGAACAAGAAAAAAGTCTGGTAGCTTTCCACTGACATATTAAGATAAAGTGGTTGATGATAAGTTCTAGCAAGGACAAAGATCATTGCAAAGGAGTGGATGTAATCATATAGCCCTGAGTGGGACAAGACTGAATCAGAAAGAATGGTCAGGGCACAGTCTGCTGTGCCTGCAGCTTTGGAGTACCTTTTCATGCTGAATTTTTTTCTGGCATATCTGAAGGCTTCTGTTGAGAAAGCCATCTCTTTTCTCCACATCCCACACTACTGTATTCCCATCTTTTTCGTTAAGACTGGATCAGAGAGTTGTGTCACTTAATGATGTGTAGTTCAATGGGCTAGTTTTCCTTCGGTAACCAGGTCAGCAGCCCACTCAACCAAAAATCAGAAGGAGGATGGGACTCTCTTTTGGAAGCAGTCATAGTTGATAAGGATTAAATATCAAACAAGACAGGACCAAAGTGTTCTGCTTGTATTTGTATGGTTTTGTTCCAGTGTAACTGTATCTGCCCGAGGGTGATGCCCAAAACCGAGTCTATTGCTCTGTAAGAAGACTTTTCACACAAAGTAAAGGTGCCTTTCCAGTAATGCTTTCAGGAACGTGGTTTGCCTTTTCTCTTTTGCAGAGATCATACTATTAAGACATAGGCTAAAATATGCTGAATCATAAATTCTGAAAGACACCATACCCTGATTTTACCTGGGATAGATTTAGCTTTCTTCCATATGGTGCTGTCTTTTGGATTTAAGATGAGAATAATGACAAAAAACTAATGTTTTAGGTATTACTGAGCAGTGTTTGAACAAGGACAAGGACTTTCAGGGCTTGACAGGGCACGTTGAAGCTCAGAGAGAACAGAATCAGAACAGCTGACCCAAACTCGGATATCCCGTACTATACAGTGTCATTGTGGACAATAAAAGTAGGGGAGATAGCTGAGAAGTTGCTACACCATCGGAATACTGGCTGGGCTGGACACTGGCTGGTGGTGAGTATCACTGGTTTTGTTCTTTTTTTCCCTTCTCCTCCCCCGCCCTTATTAAATTATCTTATCTCAGCCTACACATTCTCGCACTGTACAGTTTTCCCCCCGTCTCACTACAGGACAGAGGGGAGTGAGCAAATGGCTGTGTGGTGCTTAGCTGCCTGGTGGCTTTAACTGCAGCACATAATTACAAATGAGAAGCATTCAAGGAAATCTTACAAAAGGAGGGAGACAAGATTGAATGTATCTTGAATCCTTTTCTACAAATATACTCTCTGGAGTGTGACCACACTGCTCATTTTTTCCTTCCAAGAGGTTATCTTAGTTGTTCTTCATACACTTCTAGGAACTGTTCCAAACACAGAGGCTATAAATCTACCACTTGGCATTTTGGGCTTTAGTAAAATATGCATCTGGTGCTCTGATGGCATCCCAAAGCTCGCAATTCTTGAAAGAGTATATGGCACCCAACAAGCAGGTCATGTTTAGATTCTGAATCTATGCACTGTACTCATGATTTATAGTAAACATTCTGTGTTTAGGTCACCTGTGGATTAATTTGATGCGTGTTGAATAGACTTGTTTCGTATGACAGCATTTAAACACATATCGATAATCTTTAAGTTTCCATGTTTCATCTATCTAGAAAAGCAGTAATATTCCTGAAATGATATTCCAAGAATCTATGTTAGTAACTTTTAAGAAGTGTTTGCTTCTGTCACCAGGATTCATTTGTTCTTCTGGACTTCAAAAGATATTTTTTCCCTTTGAATTGTAGATTACAGAATACTAAAATACTCATGACAGTTAGCAGTGTGCTGCTATCCTACCTGCAGAATTGCCCAGTTATTATTACTAAGACAAAAGACATTCAGGGACTATTTCAAAATCTGACATAATTGTTTTGGTATCTAACATATGTACCATATAGCATGGTATATTAGTTTTATAACTAAATCTTATGAGGTCTCCCTGCTAGAAATTGAGCCTTCTTTTCCTCCTCCTCACACGGTAGTGTCCCTCATGCCTCATGTAGCTAATGTAGATTCTATCAAAAAGCATGATTTGTGATGTTTGTGTGTTACTGTTTACTTAAAAGTGTTAAAACCACCTTTTCTTATCAACAGGAAACTTTCAAGATATTTAAAAGCATGCCTTTAAACCTTCTGGCAGCAATAAAGCAAAAATGGCAGGTGGCTGTATGAAAGAAGCAGAATATGTTTATACTATAACTAACCATAGGGGGAAAAATTATACTGTATATAGTGGTTTGGAGTCTCATCTCAGTTATTAAGGTGCAAATCCAGAGTAATATTCTGCTAACAATAGTGCTTTAAAAAAATACCAAAAAACCCCACAGACTTTTTCAATGTATGAATATAATATTGGGCAATATTTGATCAAAAACAGAACAAAACAAAAGCACAACAAATTTGTATTAAATTTGCCTGGGTGCAGAAAGACAAAGGGCAGGTTCTCCCATCTTCTTGCTGAACCATGCTTGAGCATGCATTTATTTGGTTGCCAGTGTGCCTCAAAGAGTACAGAAGAGATTGAAGCATTTGCATTTCTCAATTTGTGGAGCTGAAACCTCTCAAGTCCGTAACAATATTTAGGTGCCTTTTTATTGTTTGGCTACACTGTTGTTTGGCTTGATGCTGCCTACTGTTGTAGTAGTGATTAGAGTATGAGAGCAGATGAAGTCAAAGAATGTCTCTTTTCCTAACCATGTGTTGTGCAAGCCAAGACCTGATTCAGTGACTAAAATCTCAACAACTCCCATATTTTTGCCACTTTACTACCAGTGCTGAAACATTTTTTTGGAGAAATTAAATAACATCAGCACAAACAACTATGGAAACTGTCTCCATCAGGAATAAAAATATAATAGTTCAGTCTTACAAGTTGTAGCTGCTTGAAGCAAAAACCCATAGAAAGTGTTTTTACCGAGCTGCCCATGGAGTTGTACTGCTTCTCATTATAAAGAATACAATAGCAGTAGGATGGGAAAGGTAATATTATTCAGTCTTCCATTGAAAATAAGACTTGAAGTCCTCTTTCAGATTAAAAAAAAAAAAAGAAAAGAGAAATTAAAAATAATAATTAAAAGGTTACAGCTGCCATTTTTCCTCCTGTCTGGTCAATACATGTTCTCTCAAATCTTTTACTAGCGGAACCTCAGAAATATGTTAAGACAGAAATCATGGTGAGGTAATTCCCATATCTATAAATCAGACGTATTTACTATAATGTGCAGACCAGACACACTTGTAAGCGTTGTGGACAAGATCTGGCTTTCTGCAATGCTTTTTACTTCTGCACATCCTAGGAGATTTTTTTTTCAAACTACGTCCTTGCTGCTGTTTCCTGCATTTATTCTCCACTGTACTTAGGTCTAATAAGGACTTTATGGGAACTTAGGCTTATCTGGTCTCTGATTTGCCAAAGTATTCGAATCACAAAAATTAAAATGCCTCCGGATCAGCAATATTTGAGAATGGTTTCCTTTATTATTGTAGCTTGCTGTGGGAAATGGAGAGGTATCACACCTGCTTTGATGCCAAAAGCCCCTTCTGTTACGAAGTGATTGTTCTTTAAGAAATAAAAGTGCCCCCAAAGACTCAGAAGGCAACAGTTTAACTAGCTACATTATTTCCACTATTTTCCTTCCCGTCTTTTTCATCCAATAGACTCATTGGTGGTAGTGACCAGAGTGACACTGGAGGCAGCAGGCAGTGACACATTACAGGAATTCCTCTAACTGACTTTTATCCAGTGACATTGAGTGCAAGCGGGAGCTGAATTGTGCAAGGTAGCTCTAACTCCCTCTCTCTGATTTCAGTCTTTCCAGGGGGTCAGCTGCTTATGAAGAATATCCATTATTTATACCTTTCAAGAGAATTACATCAGCAGGAACATATGTATTCATGTAATAAAGCTGGAAACTACCATGCAAATCCAGACTGCTTTAAATATGTATGCGAAATACTGTATGCCAAGTTCTGTATTGACTTGTGCCTGTGTTATACCACTGTCCTCAGCAGAAACATGCTGACAGTCAGTGAATTTGGCTCAGTGGGTCTAGGATGCGCCTGATTGTGTTACTCCTGTTGGAGTACAACTATGCGCCAACATGTGATATGTAAGCTCAGGACTCCATTTATCTGCTGGTGTAAAAAATGATGCGTGGTGATATGCTGTCTTCCTGGGAATGGCTTAAATGTCAGTGACCATGTGTTACGTACAAGCATAGGGCAATCTGCATCCTTCCAGGAGATGAAATGTGTCTCTCTCAAGGGCTGCATTCACACATCACAGCAACGTAGACCCTGCCCTCTGATCAACATCTTGTTCTTGACTACAGAAATCAAATTTACATCTCCAGAAGCAATGGAAGCTTAAATATTGTTTCATTCTGACCTCTCACTCTGAACTGTGACATTACTTATTCTGAGCAACTACATTTCTCTCGGCTAAATTAATCAATGGCCCTTTTAGGGCAGGTCCATTTCTTTTTTCATAGAAGAAACTGCATCACATTACCTACCAGTCAGCTTCAAATCTTTCATTTTGTAGGAGTCTCAGAGAGAGGCTAGTCAGAGAGAAAACTGGAATCAATACACTAGGCCAGCTCAATCTGGATTTCAGGTCAACACTTGGAAAGGGAAAAGGCAATTTTGAGACTAATGTCCAGTGATATAAAGTTTATGGGCAAAGGCAGACTTCTAAGGTCAATTTCCTGGACCTATCTACAGCTATCAGCCCAGGGATGTTATGGACAGCAGTTTGCAGAAGGGCTAGGGATTCACCCTGACTGTCTTAAGCCCTGTTGAGGGACACATCTAAACCTCCAAATTCAGATCTATCTAATGGTAACGTTCTTCAAGAATCAATTATGTTTTTACCCTCACCCGTATCTAATGCAGTCCGGAGGAGAAAGAGTTAAAGTGTGACAGAAAAATGCTAGCAGATTGATGCATATCAAGCAAATGGGAAAAAACTTTTTTGTATTCCAGAACCTAAGGGAATGCTAAGACAGACACAGCATAAATGAGAATGATTAGACCTGCTTCTGAAACAGTCTTTCCTATAGGCTGGATAAAAAGCTTAATTTCTGGTGATTGATAGTTTTGGTTAATTTCAATCAATTAATTTGAAATTAATTTCAATTCATAGCCACTTTTAAACAGTGATCTGTGTGCCACAAGCCAGAAGAGGTGTTTGCCTCCTGGCATACAGGTAAGGCTCTTTCTTTAAACTGGGCAAACTTTTTCCCGCTTGAAAGCCTGTAATCATATCTAGAACACAGCCTGGAATATTCTCAGTATCCAGGAACTATAATAAAGATGAACTTCAACTGTGCTTATTCAAGCACAATTCAGCCATTTCACATTGAGTCCTAAAATATAATTGTTTCAGATAAAATTTATTTAACTCTTTAGACTAAAATTTGGCTTCATATGAGCAGTAAACAGACAGAACATCTCTATTAACAAGATTTACTGAATAAGAAATCTGTCAGGATAAACCATCTGAAAATTAAAACAGACATCAGACTAAACATATAGATGAAAGACTTCCACAGCTTTATGTATACAATGGACTCAGAAGCCAGAGTTCCAAAACACCTGTAAAAGTATCTAATGTGTAAGTTTGCACTGATAGCCCTATGCATGAAAAATATGATCACTTTGTCTTATGGAGCTTTTATTGCACGTTTGGAAAGAAAGTCTAAGTGCAAACCTTTCATCAAAGGAATTTTAATGAGAATTTCCAGATACCTCCAACAACCAGATGAAAACATTTTGGCTTATCTTCACATGAGAGATGGTATTATATTTATGTTACTGATTCAGAAACCTACTTCTACACTCTTAACGACTGTCATCCTATTTTTGTCTTTCATTCTGACATGATCTTTTGGCAGTCTTACCATTTTAAAATTCAGATAGTCAAAAAGGGTTGTTTTGCTTCCTCCTTCCAATTTTTGGTCCCAATAGCCAATACTGCCATCTTGCTGTTATTCATGTATAGCTGACACATTATTTTTGACTTTGCCTTCCATCTTTTCATTTGGTCTTTCAAAGTGACACTTTGTCTTGCCATCTGTACCTCTAATACTAAGAGGCCAGGCCCATCCCTGGTTTCACCATTGAGATTCACATCCCTCATATTCTGCTGTCCTGACTCAATATTTAGACTAATCTTCTCTGGGCTTCCTCAAGTCAGACAGTATCCCATTCCCAAGACAAACTCAACATACCTCTGGCTAACACAGGTCTTCTAATCTCTAATTCTGATTTTATTGCAACACATGTAGATCCTCTTCTA
Organism: Centrocercus urophasianus; assembly: GCF_019232065.1. NCBI lineage: Eukaryota > Metazoa > Chordata > Aves > Galliformes > Phasianidae > Centrocercus > Centrocercus urophasianus. The sequence goes on from NW_024885344.1 coordinate 13,596,766, forward strand.
ACTGCTCCTCCTTTATGTTTGATTTAACTTGCTCTTGTAGTACCTGCTCCTTCCTGCCTCCTGTTCTTCCCTTTTTGTCATAATTTCACTACCACTTGTAAAGCAAATCTCAGTAGTCAAGGGCCATAGAGCCTTTCATATTTTCTATATTCTGCATTTACAGAATGGCTTAGGTTGGAAGGAGCCTCTGGAGGTCATCTCATCCAACATTTACTCAAGCATCACCATGTCCAGGCAGCTTCTGAAGAGCTCCATAGAGGAGACTCCTTGGGCAACCTGGGATGGCAACTGCTCCATCACCAGCACAGTGAAGTGCTTCCATGTGTTTAGAACCTCTTGTATTCCAGTTTGTACCCTGTGTCTCCTCTGCTGGCACTGCATAGCACCAAGAAGAGCCTGGCTCCATTCTCTTTACTTCTTCCATTCAGGTATTAATGGACAATGTTAAGAACCTGCATAACCTTCTTGTTCTCCATGCTGAGCCATCCCAACTCGCTCTCTCCTCTTAGGAGAGGTGCTCCAGTCACTTCGTTGTCTTGGTGGACCTCCTTTGGACTCTTCCATGTCTCCCTTGTACTGGGGTACCAAGAAGTGAACATAAGACTCCAGATGTACTCTCACCAATAACTGAGAAGAGTGGAAGGATCATCTCTCTTGACCTGTTGATGATACTTTGCCTAATGCAACCAAGAATACCATTAGCCTTAGCAGCAAGGGCACGTTACTGACTCCTGACTCATGCTGTCTGTACTCAATGCATACAAATACAGTCAATGCATAGTATAGCTAGAAGATTGAAAAAAGTGATTCTACTCCTCTGCTCCACTTTAATGAGGCCCCACCTGGAGCACTGCATGCAGCTCTCAGGCCCCCAACTTGAGAAAGGCACACATCTATAGGGGCTGGATCAGTGGAGGCCATGAGGATGATCAGAGGGCTGGAGCACTTCTATTATGAAGGTAGGCTGAAATAGCTGAGGTGGTTCAGCCTGGAAGAAATAAGGCTTTGGGAAGAACTCATTGCTGCTTTCCAATAGGGAGGTCTGTGGGAAAGATGAGGAGACACTCTTTATCAGGGAGTACAGTGACAGAATAAGGGGTAAGAGTTTTACAGTGAATAAGGATTAGGATTAGAAAAAGGGTTGACCATAAGTATTTCACAGCATTTAACATGGCAAGGTATCAAGCTTATTTCAGCATCTGACTCTTTTAAATAACTTACTTTAACTATTCTAGAGAATGGAGGTTAAGAAGCCTTTCTTGTTGTATCAACATGTATACATATTCTCATACTTGTTGTGTAGTGCTCAGCAGTTTCAATCATTGTAAATATCTGAAAAATGGGAATATTTTGATAAAAGTGCAAGACAATATTAAGGGATCATTAATTCATGTAGATAACTTTCTAAGTGACATGAGATCAAAAGGTATGTAACCAAAACAGTGATTTGTATTGAATACTGCATACTCTTTGTACTGAAAGTGACATATCTGTTGCCTGTTTTAGACTAGCTCATACCTTTAAAGAAGCTACAATCCCTTAGTGAACCGTCAGGGGTGTGAGGGAAACAAGTCAAAGGAGGTATTATTGGATTATTCACTCTTCTAGGACAGAACCTGTTTGTATAATCAGAGATATGCCTTAAGTGGTCTTTAAAGAAAGTCAGATTTTTGTTTAAAAAGGGGGAAGGAGGAGGCTTCATTAACTAGACTGACAGGCTCCATGGATTTCTCAAGTGTTTAAACTAAGGATTGTCAGTTCTTGAAACTTGACAAGGTATGTGGGATTGTCACTGCTGGCTGCCTGAACCAGAGGTAAGTGCAGATTAAGCTTTTCCTATCTCTATTATAAACATTATTCCCATTCTCAAAAGTTCAGTGAAATAGAAAATAGGCTATTATTTTAAATATATTAATATATTTTTTCAAATAATATTTAAATTGCCAAACAAAATTCTAAAACATGAAAAGTGCTCAAGTGCTGCTCATCATTGTTCTGGTGTTAAATATTTGGCAATCAACATAAATTTCTTAAATAAATGAAATTATGGCATGCTTTAAAATATACCAAACCATTTATTTTGATTTTTCTAGAATTATTTATGGAACTGGATTCAACCAGTATTAAACTCATATTTGTACTAGCATTTCACACTTTCTGAAATGATCTGTTCTTGCACAGTATCAATCTTTTTGCTTGTCTTTAAGAGAAGGCAAGTCTAGCAGAACAACATGCATTTAAAGAGTGCATCTGAAAGAACTTGTATTGTTTGGTGGGAATTTTCTCAGATGCACTTTGTAAGGGCAGGATTTGGTACAGCAGCAAGAGGCAGGCATCTCCTGAAGCAAAGCCTGATCAAACCTTCATTTATAGAGGCTTTGTATTCATAAGAGCTGGAGAAGAGCTTTCTTTGACATCTCAGTCCTACTCAAGGTTCCTGAAAAAGTCATTTTATTCCCAGTACAATTATTGATACAGAATTATAAGTTAATCAGGAAGATGTTCCAGGATTAGATTTTATCTACTAACACAGATGTCACAGTGTATACCAGTGGTTCAAAGGAACTACTGGATCTGTCACTAGTTGACATTGAAATGGTCTCATGACTTCATCACAACTATCAAGCAGCAATGCTGAAACAACTATGTTTTTTTATGTTCCCCCTGTGCCTGGCAGAAACTTTTAGGAAGCTGCAAAAATTCTGCTTTTCTCTTTTTCCAGAAAAAATTCAGACCATGCATATATGCTATTAAAGCACAGTTCTTATAGCATACCTTGCTTAAATTCATTTTCTGCTGTGTGTCCTTCCCATGCCTCCCAACAATGGACTATATAAGGCTTTAAAAAAAAAGAAAATCTTTAAAAAAGTACATGCTGCAGATGTTCATGGGTCTGATAACTTCTTACAGAGAATATCTAACTCTTTGTTTCTTTTGTTAGACAATGGCCAAAAGCAAATTAAATATGATGCTTAAGGAGGCTCATACCACATGCATACATTTGCCTTTATAATCTCCCCCAAAAC
>NW_024885344.1:13602291-13668449 GCF_019232065.1 Centrocercus urophasianus
ACCAGTAACAGGAAAATAAATGACTCTCATCCTTTTGGTAAGCAACTCCAAATTTTCTGGACATAAATCTGCCCTCAGAGTGAGCTATCTAAACAGATTTTCATGAAGTTAAAAGGCTTGGATGCCTTGATGCATCCAAAGGGTCAGGGCTGGCACATAATTTTGGGAAGACAGTCAAGAGTTTTTCTTTCAGGAAGTTAATTTTTCTCTTTGTTTTATTTATACCTTTCTGTATGTGCAGTGTTACAGTCATTGTCAAAAGACAGGCTGCAGAACAGTAGAAGACAACATTCTTTCCTTCAGTGTATCATCAGAGGAATCTTGAACAAAAGAGAACAAAATAGTTTTATGATATTTGAACTTCAGAAGGCTCAAAGGTCAGGTCCACCTCATTTATGCTGCCCAACTTCTTTGCCTTCAAGGAAGGGCTGAAAGCCTTGAAAGAAGAAAACATTCTAGCTGTATCAATATTTGTAAAATTAGCAAACTGTCTCCTTTTCCTTCATGTTTCAGCTGATGTTTTGATACAGGTCTCTATTCCAAGGGGAAAAAAAACCACGTTCTTTCATCTATGCTAAAAATGATGTGTAACCAAAGTTATAGTAAACCAGATCTCAACTCATAAGCACTTACCTATGCTGCTGCTGCTGCTATGAACTTGGGCAAGGATTTTAACTGAAACCTCTGTTGCATTACTAGAAATATATATATGCACACATTTACAAAAAAAGAAGAAAAAGAAAAAGCCCTGTAGTTATTAAATTAAAAAGTAGCATAGTTAAGACTAAGATTTGTGGCATTTCCATGTGCAAACTGGGCTAGAAATACTGCACAGCTTTACTAGTTACTTTCTTAAACTTGGAAAAGCACACTGGAAATAATTAAAACTAAAAATAAACAAGCACCAAGGGGTCCAGTTCCTAAAAAAGCAAGTAGGATTTTCCTGATTTGTCTTGATTTGTGGTTGCTCAGCTACTCCAGGAAAACATTTTACATAAATACCTAGATAAATGTTTCCTATGCTTACTTGCAGTTCACCAAAAGAAATAATTAATATATATTTCTTGCATTTAAATCATGCTTGCCCTACTTCTAGAACTATAAGGGGAATAAAACTTGTTTTTACAAAGCAAGCCCCCTTATTAATGTTGCCAAAAAAAAAGTGCTCATAGTAACTAAGCATCAAAATTATAAAAAAAAAAAAAAATACAGACGGGCAAACAGAAGTTCCAGTGTCAAAACATCAGAACGTGAGATAAGAATATAGAGGAAATCCCCATGAATGTCCTCAACCTGAAATACTTGCTCTCGTGGAAAGAGACTCCTGGATGTTGAGGCAATGGTGAAATGACATATAATCCCAGAATCAATAAGGTTGGAAAAGACCTCTAAGGTCATTCAGTCCAACTGCCAGCCCACCATCACCATGCCCACTAGTCCATGTCTCTCTTTGTCACATCTACACATTTCTTTGACACTTCCTGGGACAGTGACCCCACCACCTCTCTCAGCAGCCTGTTCCAATACATCACCATTTTTTCTGAAAATATTTTTTTTCTAACTATGTCCAATCAGAACATCCGCTGGTGCAAGTTGAGGAAACTGCCTCCGATCCTGTCAGTGTTTCAAGATGGTAAGAGGAGGTGTTACCTCTGCTTTCTGATGGCTTGCAAAACTCTCTTGTTCACTTTGTGGCTAACGTTGGCCAAAGAAACATGGCCAAGTATGAGGATATGTCAAACATATCACAGATGGTATCCAGAAAAAGCCTCCATCTATCATAAGGCAGGTGCAAATCACAGAATCGTAGAATCATTGAGGTTGGAAAAGACCTCTGAGATCATCTAGTCCAACTGTCCACATACCACCAGTGCTGTCCACTAAAGCATGTTGCTAAGTACTGCATTTGCCCTTTCTTTGAACAGCTCCAGGGACACTGTCTCCACCATTTCCCTGGGTGCAAGTGAAGGTGAGGAATATAATACCCCCAAAAGAATATGCACATCCCCATTTATCCTGTTTGAAAAAGGGAACAGTCTTTCCCGGTAGATACTGTAGACATTACATAGTGAGGATTATGTCTGTGAGGATATGATGGTCCAGTGTCAGGCTGCCTCAACCCCAGTACGGGGACAGAGCCTCCCTGGGGACAATATCAGTCGTGGAAAGACACTCTCCACTTTTCTTGTCGTGTCAGCACAGCTTACCATGTTAACACTGTGCTGCATATTCTCCCCAGCTCCCTAGATGTTAAATATGGGGTCAGGAAGACAGAGAGGAGCTGCAGCATGTTGCTCGTAGGGAGATGGAACTGAGCTTTCCAGCAAGCGTCCAGGGAACAGAACACAGTGGGTCCTCTATTTGCATAGATTTACACAAATTTGCATACCCATGTACAAAGAGAGCAGCTGGGAAAGAGGAGCAGAAAGACTCCAGAGTTTCATCATTTTCCATAAAAGAAAAAAATATATATACCCAACAACCCCAAGCTGCTCTCCCTCAAGCATTTCATTATTTAACCAGCTCCTTCAATCTCGACTTTGCTGTTTGCTCTGTTTGCTGAGGCAATTGTTCTGGCCAGCTCCTCCCATTGCAGCTCCTGTTGGCTAACCTGAAACACAGAAGCCACAGAAGCCTGGAAGATTGTCTGTGGGCATGTTCCCTGTTGGCTGTGATCCTTATTCCTGCAATTAAATTCTAAACTTAACACCCCTCAGTCTCAAAAACTTTGTAAGTTGGTCAAATTGGAACTTCTTTTATGTTAGGACAATTGTTCAAGTACTTATGGATGCCAGCTTCAGAGCAGGAGAATGTGTAAAAGCTTTGAAGAAATTGCTGAAAAAAAAAAGAACAAAACACAAACCTTTCTCTAAATAGATGTTAAAGACTAGTTTTTCTTGACACTCTCAGGAACAGATTAACTTAATTACTGAACCCCTCCTCCTTTATACCAGCTTGAGGCATTGTTTTTGGCAAAGTTATAAATGATTGAAAATAAGAAGTTATAGCTAAGAATGTTAAGTAGTCATAACTTCAGTTTTCATTATCAGCTCCATCTACAATACCTCACAGTACTTTTTGACATAAAATGTAGACTGAGGCCATGAAAAGAGCAAAGTAACAAGGGCTTGTATTTATCACTTTGATATCATTCTTATTTGAGCATTACTTAACTAGAAGAACATCAGGCAGAGATTGTTGCTGACTGCAGCTTGCAATTTAGAATTGCTGCATCCCAAAAAGTGTGCCCACATCCTTGCATAGCAATGGTATTTATAATCAAAGAGTGAAATTATATTGTCCCAAATATTCTTGGCAGAAAAAAGAGTTTTGCAAATAATCTGGTTAGACTCTCCATTTAATAGAGTCTAAGGATCATGTGAATGGATGCTAACTACAAAGTAGTAGTCAAGTCTGTCCCTCTTCAAGAACGAGATGCTAGAGGCAAATTATCATTTTCTTTCTTTTTTTCTTTCTTTCTTCATTTTGCTGTACATTTGTAGTTTTTACTGCTGTAGAGAAAAGCCTGAGAATATGACCCCAAAGTACTCTAGAGTCTCAAATCTGTAACTTTTCTTAAAGAGAATCACTAGATTTAGATGACTGTTGTGTCTGACTCATGGTTTAAAGAAAGCAGCAATGTCTTACATGATTGCATTAGGATTGAGCATAAGAAAGAGCAAATAGAGTAGTTGATATATACAGCTTTAGCTAACATGGAACTCAATGCTCCAACTTGCATTCTAACATTCTCAATACAATGTAAAATTAGATATCAAGATCATCTAAATCATAAGCCTCATCAACTGAGTTGTGGCTTAGGTACAAATCACAAACACATCTATACCAGGTTTTGTCTGTTGAGCTCAATATTTTCTACCTGTACTGGTTAGATGGTGTTCATTGCATCAATCTTACTGTTCTGTCATTTTGAAGGTATTATGTGTATCTAATCCTCATCATCCATTCTACTTATCTTACATTTGGCATTTCTCCTGAATTCTCGCAAATTCTAGGCACCAGTCCTTTCATCACAGCCATGATGCAGAAACAGGGCTGCTTGGCAGAAGCTATGCCAATACAGGTGGCTGTATTACCATCAGCAGTTCCAACAACATAGGATCTTGTTGAAGGGAGAAGTGTGGAAAGCATACCCAGCTATGGATTCTGGGTGCGCATGGGAGTGGTGTTTTAAACAGCATGCTTCTCAAGAGGACAAAAAGTTTTGTGTTATTTGCAGCATCTGGGATTTGAGCGGTTATACAATATACACTTATCATTAGCAAACAAAAACAATGTTCAAAAATGGCAAGGGACTCAGCACATGGTCTGCTGAAAGCATGAGATTAATTCCACTCTGATACTCTAGTCCAGGATTTGGGTATCTAACTTAAGTGTCAAAATTTTTTTGGTCTTGTCTTAGTTTTAGCTGGGGTGAATTTCATTTATCTATCTATCTATCTATCTATCTATCTATCTATCTACCTATCTATCTATCTATTTATTTATTTATTTCCAGTGTCTGGTATGTTGCAATGTTTTGGTTCTAGGAGAAAAGCAATATTGATAACACATCGTACATTTATAATTGATGCTGAGCAGTGTTGTACAGATAAATACACAGATACTTCCAAAATCATGTAAGTCTTCCCACTGCCCATGACGGAAGACAGATTATACTTAAATAGCTGCAGTTAGGTGAGAAGAGATTTGGCCCAAGGTTTTACAGGATGTCTACATTCTTAATTAGGTGACAAAGCTATAATCAGGAACAATACAATTTATAACAGGATGCACATTCTTGTAGCTCCTGAAGACATGGCAACTACAGACAAAGATTGTTGTTACTTGATTTATAACCTGATATTGACAATAGCTTTCAGATCACTTTCCAGCAAATAGTGGTATACATTCTGTCTTGAACATATTTGTAATCTTAAAAATGCTCAGTGATGATTGCACATGCTTTTATGTTAGTAACTATCATATCAGTCCAACATATTTGTTTCTTTGACAGTTCCTACAGAAAATTAAATAATATATTTTATTCCTTGAACTCTTTCAAATACCCACCTTCGTGGAGTGTAAAAAGCAAAATTAGGGCAAAATTCATGTTTCCCTATCATCTCCTCTCAGGCTGCTGCAGGGCAAAGGGCCTTTTCTGCATTAATTATGTCCAGTGTGCTGGAAGGTTTGGGTAGAGCCTTAGCCAATACAGTTTGGCAAAGGTCTGACACAGCTAGCCAAGACTTTCTCCCCACTGACCTGACTACCAGGGTTGACAGCTGCCAGGTCCCATTGTCCTCAAATGAAATCTTTTCAAAGCTTCCTTTTCAAACAATTGCCACCGACTGTCACAGAGCAAACCACACTTTCAAGGTCAGCAGTTTTGTGTACATCACATGGACGTGCCAACCCACCCTTTTAAATTCTGTGCCCAATGAGAGACTGCTTTGAATGAAGTCACTCAGTAATTTACGTGAGAGTCTGTGCAGAACTTAACACCCTCCTTTTGTCCCAGCCAAGTTGATTCTTCAGACTTAGGCTGACATAAGCAGCTGATCAGTACATCTATGATTGGCAGGTTGCTATGTAACTCAGTTCACACAGCATATGGCCTGATGGTTTAAGAAGGTACAGAGTTAACTCTGTCGTTGCCATCTAGAGGTGCTGAATTGAGGGAAGAAAACATGTCGCTACAACCCTGTTTCAGGAAGTCTTTCTTTAGGCAAAGGGGAATGTCCCTCTTTCAGGCTGGCAGAATGTTGTGTGTATCACTGAGCACTGCCTGTGTGACTAGGGTAGTGACTTTACATGATAGTTTGTTCGCCTTTGTTACTGATTTTTGAGAAAATATCTGCATCAGTAACCCTGAACCCTGGCATGAGTAGGGTACTTTCTCTGCTGATTCTTCTCTTTTTCAGGCTGTCAACATCAGATTCTGATTCTCTCATCTTCTTCAAAATTCTAGCCTCCATTATTAATTACAGGTGAATTTTATATTTCCATTATTTAAGTTATTCACTAACACTTGCTTGAATTATCTGGCCAAAATTGAAAACTTAGTAATGAACTTGCCCTGAATTACAGCATAAGGATGAAAGTAAAAATCAAATCTTTACCTAGACAGGTGTTACACATGCTATAAGGCAATGAAAATGTTGGACCCAAACAGCTGGAATCTGCTCTCAAAGTCAAAGTTGATGAAAAGTCATAAAAGTGCAAAATGATAATATGAATTATAAATGGTGAGGTGAATGAATTTTAGATCATACGAATAAGGGGATAAAAGTCTTCACCACCTGTTTGGTGAATTGAATGAATTGAATGAATTGGTTCATCACTTGCTAAGCCAAATTATCAATAGCTGTAGTGGTAAGGAATTAATGTTGCCTGCTTTTTGTGTCTTCCAGTCTGATGCAAGCCCTTGAGTCCTTGGCTTCCTTCTACGGGTGAAAAGGATAAAATGGCACCCCAGGGCTGTTTGCATGGTGATTTATTAAGATCTGGAAATGAGCAGAGCCACTGTAGGTGAACAGAAATAAACTGAACTATGGAGAGGATTTCATTTGCATAACCCACATAACTATAGGTATTGTTTTAGGAAACTCGGTAGCTCTGAAATGGTTGCATTTGGGAAATGAACTGAAAGAGGAGGGGAAAAAATACTAGCTAACTGTTGGCTCTGCAGAAGTAAGAGCCACACTTCTGGGCTTGTGTGATGACACATTTTTCTCCACTGAAGATCACACATAGCTTGGAGTAATTTTATGGAAAAAGAGAAGTTGCAGAGAGGATTTTGTGAGGAAACTGCAGACAGAGCATAGCTGAAGCCTCTCTAGCCTTGGGCATCACTGATATTGAAGTCATGTAACTTTGTGTTTGCAAGAGATCAGGAGTTAGCAATACCTTCCCAGAGACTGGAGATAGGTTTGAGTACAGTTTTCATCATCAGAATGGAAAGATGCAAGTATGTGATGTTCCGTTCATTGCTTGCTGAAGTGGCTGGAGAAAGGAAAGCAACATTGCATGTTTCACTTTGAACAAGTTGCTATACATCTGCTAACATTTTTGTATTTATAAGTAGAAGTAAGGATGTGAATACATGCTGTTCCTCTCTGGATGATGGTGTATTTCTTTTACACTAAATAATGGCTCTCTGTTTTTATCCACAAATGGAGAGTTTTCAGTAGAGAGGTATTGCATGCTGATGATATTCAAGGAGCATTTTGGTGATCCTTGGGATTTCCTGGGGCATCCTCAGGGATGTTTGTGCAGATGGTACTTTGTTTTAAAGAGAATTCCTGCTTTTTAACATGATTAGTGTAGTTTTTGACTTTTTTTGCTAGCGGATTATATTTCAAATGCAAATGGGTATAATTTAGATTAGACATGTTTAAAAATACTACAGAACTGATGGCTTTGTGTTTAAAGTGCTTTCTGTTTCAATATAAGCACTAGCAAGTATGCTCAACTTTTGAGAGCATTATTCCTAATGAAAGAAATTTTAAGGAAAGGAATTGCACTACTGATATCCTGTGGTGATCTACAGGACAAACATTAGTAGAATAGCTTAAATCTGGTTCCATTTTAGAGAATTGTAGCAAATAGCAGAAAGAAGTAGGCAGGGGAGAGGATGAAAGATAAAAAGGAGTTAAAACAATAGAAAGAAAAGCAAGGGAAGTGAGATAATTTATCTTTGTAGCAAGAGCATTGTGTCAGTCATTCACAATAAATGCTGCCTCTGCTGAAGAACAACAAGGAATCAGGACACTGCAGCAGACATGAGAGTAGAATCTTTGCAACTGAGACAAAATACAAAGCTTTTACAATAAATAAATAAGTAAATAAGTAAATAAATAAATAAATAAATAAATAAATTGCATTTCCAGTTAGTTCCTACCCTCTCCTAACCCCTACTCTAACATTTCCCTGGTTTGTATAGTGCCCATACCCACTCCCGGGAAGCAAAGACTTCTGTATCTATTTATGGGTAAGAAGCACGGCACCACTGTAGCATGTTTACGAGAGTGTATTGTTTTGCCTCATTGAGGGATACTTCTCCCTGGGGAGAGGAGTTCATTTATCTTCATGTTAGCTCCAGAGGGAAATTGTGTTGAGCAGTGAACAGTTAGCTGTAGTAAGCTGTGTATGTATGTGCCATGTTTTGATGTAGATCACTGACAGCTAGTAACCGGATCTAATCTGTCAAACTCATTCCACCTAAGACCTGAAGTATAACTGAAAATCTGATCTATAAGGTAAAAGCATCACAAAGCTACTTGGCTCCTAACCTTTTTGTCTATAACAGCTTTTCTTTTCATAGATTTGCTTATTTCTTCTTCAGAAATTCTGCTTCTTTCATTCACTGATGTTTTGGTGTTTTGAGCTTCTTTGGAGAGGGGAAAAAAAATGCCAGTAGTACTACTAAGGCTCCTTACATATTACATGTTTCTGCATTTACTGCATTAAGGTATGTAATATCGCTGAATCCTTATCCTTACCTGCTACAGAGGTACTCCTAATTGGGTATTTCTTATGTGTTTTTCACTTTATGCCTTTCAGATTAATTAGAAAATAGGAGTAAAAAAATTTAAAAACTGCCTGATAAATTCATAAGAACATGAGTCTTGATTGTAGGCATAGTTAATGCAATCGTTATCAGATGTCAAGATTCCCAACTTCTTGCCTACTTCTGTTTCCAGTGATGGACAGGAAAAAATGGAAGAGGTAAGTTTGTCCAGATCTCATACTCTTCCTCCAAGTTTAAGTAAGAACTCTCTCATTCTCTTGAAACAGCTTTTATTGAAGTTGCAGGCTGTGGAATGTTTTATTGACAATCTAGTATCATGCAAGACTTTTCTCCTGAAAGTCAGCTTTTTTATATTGTAAAATTATGCTAAATTGCTACATTTGCGGTAATTACAGTGATTGATTTAACTAATATATATAGTGTAAATGCTAAAATTAAAGATTCCAGTAGAAACTTAATTTGGTTTTTTTTTGCATATGCACTACAATATAATCTTTAATTATGTGAATAAGTACTGTTTTATTCATGGAGCTGTATCTCTGCATATATTCAGAACATTCCAACTTTTCTTTTACCTGTCAGTCCTCTACTATTCTGAAGTCTTGGTCTCACTTCTCAGCTTAAATTCTGGTACACTGTCAGACTTAGCTTGTGCTCTATGAGTTTGCATATCTAGCAAGCATGCTTCCAGCTGAAGTTGCATTTATGTTCTGGATCTCTTAGCTTACAGTGATATCAGGGTCAAAACTTAGTAGTATTACAACACTGTGGGCAATGCCAGGTTGGTGGTCAAGCACAGACATATACACAGTGTTGTTCAGTGTAACATTTAATAGATGCTACAGAAGTAAAAGATGCAAATAGGATTTCTAGTAGTGCTTCACCTACCCTCTAAGCAGAGTTGAATCAGAAGGATTTTTTTTTACTGGACATCACCCCAAAATAGTGCTGGTCTAAGGTGTGGTGGTAGTATGGTGATGAGGGTGACTACTAAAAGTTGTCATATGATGCATCATCCAAGAGCTGTGAATTTTTTGATAGGCAGGGGACCTGGCTAAGACATTGCTGAGATGGAAATACACTCTGTCAGCTCATCTTCCATTCCTGAAATCTTTGCCTGCTGGTAGAGAATGTTGTAGAGAATTATTTTATTATTCTTAAAAGTTCTTGTCTACTTAACATGGCTTCGACCTGGTAGATATTTCCTGGTAGACACAGTTTTTCAACTTTAGTACCAGTTTTCTCTAAATTGCTACCTCTCAAGATGTTAATAGGATGAGTGCTTGGGAATATGCAAGAACAAGGCTAACAATAACAGCACACCTTTCCCCAGTATTTGCTTATTCCCGATAGCTGAGCAACTTTCACTCCTGTAGAATCATAAATGGCTTAGGATGTAAGGGACCTTAAAGACCATCCAGTTCCAATGTCACTCCAAAGGCATGGCTACCACTCAGCAACTCAGGTTTCCCAGGACCCATCCAGCCTGGCCTTGGATGCCAGGGATGGGGCATCCACAGCTTCTCTGGGCAGCCTGTGCCAGGGTCTCATCACCATCTGAGTACAAAATTTACATCTAAGATCTAATCTAAATCACTCCTCTTTTAGTTTAAAGTCATTCTCCCTTGTCCCATCATTATTAGACCGTGGAAAATGTCGATCTCCCTCTTGCTCATAAGCTCTCCTCGAGCACTCTATGACCATAATGGCCTGTAGGTCTTTGTGATCTTGAAGCAGGTGATTTATTTACTTGTTACTTAATCTGATCCAACATATGTTCCCCATCAACACAATATCTGTTCACATTTTAACTGTATTATATTAAAAATGAGCACCTTATCACATTTGTGTTGCTTGTGAATCACAGGGTAAACATAACATCTCATAGTTATATACATGGTACATTTTAATCAAGCACAGTCAACCCTAATTAATTCTTCTAAAGTTTGTTATTAATAAGGCTTTTTATTATCAGTACATATCTCTGAATGGCGATTTGTATCCTCACAAATGTACTTTTTAAAAAGAGAAATTGAAGTAATATATAGGAAAACATTGTAAGAGCTATTACCATCATTAACTCCCAATATGCCACAGATCAATTGAAAAACAGAACTGACAGCAAGATTTTAATTTGCTCTCCCAGTATAAAAATTTTAGATTAAAAAAAAAACAAACAACACCCTAGTCCTAAATACCTCTAACTTGGTAAAATAGGAGTGTCTTTTCTGATGCTTTCCAGAATGTACCAATGCCTTTCCAGCTGCTCATAAGTCTCATGGCCTTGCAAATAAAAAACAGCGATTATCTGTTGGTTTCCTCTTAGCTCCTTAACCTTTTGAACTGACTGGCCATAGAAAACAAAACTGTGGGCAGAAAGAATGTTGGGTTAAGACTGCTGCTTAATTCTAAGATACTTTTAATTTCTAATTATGTGTCAGCATGCCAATTCAGTGAAGTCTTAACCTCCATTTGTTTCCACAGCTCATGAGAGATCCACAGAGCATTTGCTGATGTGAAACACCATCATCCCCTGGCAGTAACACTGATGGTGCTGAAGCAAAAGCACAAATGTCTTGTATTTAGGAACACAGGAGAGTGCACAACACACATATACAACTACAGAATGAAAACAGAGACCATAATGTCTCTCAATTCCCTAGGAATTTCATCACAGATAGAGTATTCTATAGGCTGCCCTTGGAGATATTCAGCAGAAAACTTATTTTGCAACTTGACTGCAACACTCCAAGAGTTGAAATGTGAAGAGAACTAGCAATTTGCTAGGGGCTGGCCTGAAACTTGCTGCTGCCAACCATGCCTTATAGTATTGTGTGGGTTTCTTACTGTTCAGCTGAGTCTGAGAAAAATATCATCTACTTTGAGGAATAGTAAGGAACATGATGGGATCTGGAGAAGTTGATCCTAGATATGGAAAGCAGTCAGTTCTTAACTTTTTTTTCTGAGGCTAAGAATCCCAGGGTTGCCTTGAATGCAGTGCAGAGAAGAGTAGGTTATCTGGTCATGTAGCTGTGCTCATGTATGAGAAAGCATCCTCTTTCTCTCTTGCTCTTCTTCATGTCCTCACATGTGATTCTTACTAAATAAACATGGCTCTTCATTTGGATAGGCCAGTTAGTACAGAGCACAGCACAGCTTCATAGTAAATCTCCTTGTGTAGACAAGCCTCTGGGTAAATAAATCAACCTCTTGTGACTTTCTGAACCCATGGTTTTCACAATTCATTGCGATGACATTTGAGGCATTATTCATGGGTGCGTAGGATGGCATTCACTAGACTCGGACTTCTGAAGTGATCATTTAAATGCACTGGCTTGTTTCTGTGTATTTTGAGCTCTGTTTTGACACTGATTCTTTCTGTTTCCTTAGGCAATAATATAGATAGGTTTTCATGTAATTTACTTAGGGCGCAGAAAGCTGATGCTGGCTGTATGATAGCAAACAGGATGTTTGCTGTCACTGCATGTCTACTGTATACTGGAAATATGAAATTCTTGAAACACTGAAAGATATTTAAGCTCTCGTTGCTCTCTGTGACCACTGGTCAATACTCCCCAGAGCTCCATGTCTAAGAGCAGAGCCACTCTTGAGCATGGCTAAGCATTAAAATAGTCATGGTTCTCCTGCTGATTTTGGCATATTCTAGAACCCTTGGAAGCTCATTTGCTACCTCAACTAAAGCAGTGAATGGTTGTAAGGTGATGACTTTGACTGGGAGGCTTGGTAGTAAAAAAAAACCTTGATCTTTTTCTACAAGAGACTGGAACCTTTGTAGTTGTTTTATGTCTCTTGTCCTCAGCTTAAAGAGTCAGTATGAGCCACTTACCTTGTTTGTGCTGCCGAGGAACCTCTAAAAAGCATGAATATAATTACCGTACAAGCCTTGTCATTTTCTTCCTTTCCACTTTTGATAGGACCTACTGCAAACCTCATCCCCAACCCATTCCTTCAAATAGTTTTGCTGTCATCTAGATGCAAGTACATTGTTTGACTCCTGCTTATAATTTTATCTTCTGCTATTAGCACAATGTCAGAGCAGAATCTTGTATGGTTCGTGAAGTTCATGACGTTCCTTGGATGTTTAAAGGGATGTTGTTATCATTCCTTGTGCTTTTTTAAAAAAATAGTACTGATCAGTGGAGGGATTTAGGGAATTATAGTTGGGAACCTGGTTGCCAAGTTCAGAATGAAATGTGGGTGGAAAATTCCACTCAGACAGATGCTATCTGATGTCTATAATAGTTTTCTTTCACATGGGTTTCTCAACGACAGTATATGATCATGATGATTTCTTTGTTTTTTTTCTTTTTGTTTGTTTTGCTTTTAAAGTGTATTGTCATAAGCTAAAAATCATACTTAAAAATTTGTAGAAAGTTATACTACCATCTTCTTAATATGCATTGTTGCATGTTGATAATTTTGAATGGAAGACTGACAATAAATAAAGTTTTTGTAGTCTTATAAAACAAAAGATGTAAAGTCCTCTGTTTCTTTGCAATAATTAGTTTCAAAAGAAGATCTCTCCTAAAATAGTTACTTTTTCTTCTAGATGATATGACTTAGCCAGCCAGCCCTAACAACAATAGTACATCTTGCACTGCCAAATTCAATAACACTGCACAAGTCAAAAATTGTTATAGTAGTTAAGTTCCAAATTCATTTTCCACTCATTCTCATAACTAAACCTGAATATAAATATTATTTTATTTTGTATTAAACATTTTTTTCCAGTTTTCTGTTAATAAGGAATGTACATTCTCAAAATAATAATAATAATAATAATAATAATAATGCAACCCTATTTTACCCGCCTTTCCATACACAAAAATAGCCTATCTGTACTCAAAGCAATAAAGAATGCTCTGCAGATAAATTTATGGTGTACCAATGGAATGGAAGGATTGCATTAATGCTTTAGTGATATCATCAAGGAAGAAAAAGCCAAAATGGGTCCACGGCTTTTACTCTGCTGGGTCTGTAATGAAGCAGGATAGTAGCAGCTGCTGTCTTTTTCTATTGTTCTTTTTTTCTTTTTCTTTTTTTTTCTCCTTTCTTTCCTGTAGACACATTTAATGCATTATAGAAGTGTTTTTTTTTTTTTTTTAAAAAAAAAAAGAAAGAAAAAGAAAAAAAAAATCCTGACATTTCCTTCTTTCTTTTTATGTCTCTTTATTTTCTTCTAAAGAACAGTCAGCTTCCTTTTGTTACTGCTATGAAGTACTTTTCCCAACTAACTCCAAGACGGAGCCTGAAATGCAATATGGAAATTAGTAATATGACAGAGAAATATGAGTTTTATACTGCAGAAAAAGTGGCTGTACCAATATATCAGAGAAGTTATTGAATGTTATCGGTCATAACATAATTTATTATTTTACCAGTGTGCCGTGAAAAGTTGCTCAGACAATTCAAAGCATTCCTGCTATACTAGTGCTGTATGGGAATTAAACTTGTAGCACTTTGCTAAATGTAAGCACAATAATTATTTGTACGTTATCCTCTTGGATTCCTCCCTCCCCACCCCAGCTCATCATCTTAACATACTATACATAAAGTAATTTGATTTACTATCTTTATTTTGGAATTTGTGTGGGAAGGCTTTCACAGAGGAGAGATGGCTGAAAGATATAAGGGAGGTCTGAGGATTTGGAAACTGTCTGCTCTGCACTTTGTATATGCTTCCTGCCAAGCTCACGTGTAACTCTCATTAATGCTAATGGCATTTAACACATGCTACAATAAGAAAATACCCTCATTTATTTTGCACTGAATCAAGTGGTAGCAAAAGTGCTGATCTGACAACTTTTGTTGTCCACAGAACAGTCAGTGTTAGAATGAGTTTCCTCTGGTAACCTGTGCGTCTTCAGGATGGGGTGCTGAAGGATACTATGGCCACCAGCACCTCTGCCACTGTTGCCTGCACAGATAGCACATCTGTACAGTACCAGATGAGATTCTCTGTGCTTCACTTTGTGGCATACAACAGTTTGGAGACTCTACGCTTGGGCTGAGTTTGAATGAAGGCAGAAGGATGAGCAGTGCAAATACCTTTCAAATTGTAAACATGGCCCATCTATACAATGCTGTCTATACATTCCTCAGATGAATATACTTGTGAAAGAGGAACTTTTCCCAGGATTTACTGGCTTGGAAATAAAACATCAAGTTGACTTTTAGGTAGGGTGTTGCTTAAACCAATTATTTAAAATCGCTGTTGTTTCCAAACAGTGTCACCAGAGGCAGGTGATGAGCAATTAGTTCAATTGCACATAACATGTATGGACTTCAGTTTCCAGCATTACGAAAATTACAGTTTTGTAAAATGCCTTCTGATATGTGTACCTGTTTGTACACTGGACAGAAAAGACCATTCTATTGGAACTTGAACTTCCTCCAGAAATATGTTAAATGAAGTTGTTCTGGAAAAAAAAGTTTTTTTTTTTTTTTTTTTTTTTCTTTAAGATGAAGGCAATATTTTTTTCTTTTGACTCTGAAATAAAATTAGTTAAACACGACTATATATAATTTAAGCCAGTAAAAGTTACTAAAGTAATTAAAAGTTATTAAAAGGGTTTTCTTCACAGGGAAATTTTTGAATTGATTAGCAGTTCCATAGAAAATTGTCTTATTTATCTGTTTATTTTCACTATTATCCTGACTTAGTTGGTCTTGACTGATGAAGTTATTTCCACTGAGTAGACAAAGAGCCTCACCTGCACTTCCAAAAATAACTGCCTCACACCTAACTGTTAGGCATGGATACACTGTGCTGTTTTGCTCTTCTGCCTCTCAGCAGGACTCTGGATGAAATCTCTACCTGGCTGGCCTTATATATCTTCCTGCTGCATCTTCAGTGCTATCTGTATAGAATACACGTCACCACATGCTGTTCAACTGGCTGTCTTCCAAATGGTAGCAGTGTTGATAATTGTTTTATAGAAACGTGCTATTCAGTTTATACCGAAGACTTTCAAATTAGAGAATTATTTCTTTTCTCTCTATGGTTAGGAGAAAAGGCATTTTTGCAGAGGATGCTGTGTCCCTCTGAGATAGGAGGAGTTTGGGCACACA
Organism: Centrocercus urophasianus; assembly: GCF_019232065.1. Classification (NCBI taxonomy): domain Eukaryota; kingdom Metazoa; phylum Chordata; class Aves; order Galliformes; family Phasianidae; genus Centrocercus; species Centrocercus urophasianus. The sequence continues at coordinate 13,617,917 of NW_024885344.1, forward strand.
CAGTACCATCAAGGTTGTTGAAAGTCTACAACTGATATTGCATACTCTGTTTTGTCAGAAGTTTTAAAATATTCTGACCTTCAAAACTTAACTTGAGTCCTACTAGCAAATGATCTCTTATTGAATGTGTCTCCAGAGACATGTACCTTGACCCATTGCTCTGCATTCTGCAAATGAAAGTTTCTAGACAGATCCTTGGATTTTCATAACAGAATGGTGGCTACCCTTCAAATTGGGTAGAGTAAGATTTGAGTAGTTTTCTTTCTTCATCTCAAGCTTCCTCTTCTTTTATTTCTTCTCCATCCATTTGGACAACATCAGCCACCAGTGTCTCTATGGAAGGAGGTGTAAGAGCTGTGAACGCTCTCTTTTTATTTCTTGCATTATCTCAATGTTTAAAATGTCTCCTGCATCTTCCAGAACTTCTTAGAAATTCGCCTTTGTTTCAATTTTCTAGACTTGAAATGTTTACTGCAACATCTAATCAGACTACATGATCCCCTTTTAATCCAGCCAAAATCTAGTGGTCAAATGTAACTTCATGGTCACTGGATTGCCTTCATCAGTGGATCACCACTTCTTTTCAAGTTGCTTCACAAGCTGCTTGCCACATGCTATAATTCGCACCCTATGCTGCTTAGCATTACCCTAAGACTTCAACCATCCTGTTTTTCCTTTATCTCTTTTTTTTTTTTTTTTTTCCCAGCAACAATACCTTGCCATCTCATTTAAATCCTCCCACCACTGGATTGTACATGATTTTATTTATTGATTTCAACCTGAAACTGGTGCCTATCTAAGGAAAATCTCTGAGTACCTTACTCTCATTCTAACTGATGTACACTCTCTTCACCTTCAAATGCTCAGTGTAAAGTGGGACTTCTGAAACAAAAATCTGGAGTTTTTATATTGTCTGAGCTATCATCTCAAAAATGGAATAAAGTAAACAACAAAAAAATAAAAATGGAATCACCTGGAAGTGAGAACCACCATTGAGGTCTCTGAAGATATCTTATCAAACACAGACCAGATACTAAGTATATGATGGTCTAGTCAGTCTCTCTATTGTTTTGTGTAGTATGGTTGATATTTTGGTGACAGACAAAATATACTGCAAGTGTAAAGCAACAATACAAGGCTAAGATGTGTCTGAAAGTTGGATGTAAGTCTCTTTTGTTTTCTTTCATAATGTTGCAGAGATCTTTGTTCTTATACTTCAAGATATTAAATCAACTTGCAGACATAATTGCCAGAACTGGGACCTCATTGTAAAGGTGTGTGTTTTTTTTTTAAAGATTGTGTCACTTTATAGCTGCAGTAGATAATTTTGATAGTGTAGAGGATTACCTGTTGACAACCTTTACTAATATATGTGATTCAAAACCTATCGAAGTTTCACTTTCATCTGTCAAAGTTTATGGTTTCCTTTGACACATTCATGCTGGTTACCATTACAAAACCTGTTGGTTACATACCTTCCCATAAAAAACAAACAAACAAACAAAAATAAAAAAACGGTCAAACACACAAAAACTTGATCTTACAGGATGAACAGAGCTCAGTTTTCTGGAGTGAGAGTTGTTTTCCAGGCTTTTTTAACTCAGCTAACCAATTCACTTCTATTCTACAATTTATTTAATTAATGCTCATCTCATTAGTAGGGATCTATCTTAGCCATCTACCATTATACTGTAAATTGCTTTAATGAATTCTGTGATTTTCTCAAAATTTCCAATCAGATGAGAGGCCCTGCTAATGCAATAAGTCAAGAAAGTGCAGCTTTGGAGATTCATTAAATTTTATTTCTTATGAGTTGTCTCCAGAAAAACTGAAAAAACACAAAACTAAAAAGGGGTCATTTTTAGAAACGCTTGTTATAGCTGACCAGAAAGTATAAAGTTTCATTTGGCTTTGAACTTTGCTGGCATAGTAGTGGTTGTTGTATTTGTGTATGTGTATTTTAATTATTATTATTTTTTTTTAATTTTAATTTTTATTTGTGTAGAAATGCTGGTCTACTACAAATTATTATGTTAAAATTCTCCTTTAAAGTAACTTGTTAAGGTCCCAACTTCACTAGCTTGAAACGAAATAAGAGCAAAGTGCATTCAGAGTAAAGACCATGCAAAATGCTTCCTAATTTCAGTGGAAATGTAAGCTTACCTGCATTGTATACTGGCAGATATAGGAAAATGTGGCAAAAACAGAATACAGTATTGACATTTGTCTATTTAGCTATTTTTCCTGATATTTTTTTTCTTCCCTTTCTAGCTACACCTCCTCCTGTTGAACTAGCTGATCAGAAAATTGTGTGGAAAAGAATTAGAGTACTTATTTTTGTCAAGCCGTTTGGTGAAAATAAAAAGCACAGCACAGTTTGCACACATTTGCACAATCTCTTTTTCTTCATTCTCTCTATTTTTTTATATTCTCTACAGAAAAACAAACAAGAAAAAGAAAAAAAAGCTTAAATTGAAGCTGTTTTTGTTGTTTTCTGTTTGTTTTTCTTCAAACTTATTTTCCTTTATATTCTGTACAGAAAAGGTAAGCTCATGTCTTTAACCTGCATCAGAAAGGTGGTTAGGGTTGATGATGCACTATTTGACATCTGTGACAAAGAAATCACCATCTGATTGCCAGCCTCTACTTTGTTAGTCACAGCATCCAACTGGCTGAGACTCTGAATCTTAAAGGTGACTTCTGCTGTGTATTGAGTTCATTGAGTATCTGCCCAGATTACTGTGCCTAGAAAAAACAAACAAACAAACAACAACAACAAAAAACAAAACTTTTTTTTATATAGCTTATGGAAAGTTTCAAGTTCCCTCTCCCAAACTCTTCTTAGTTAATGCAATTAATGCCATTCGAGTAGTTTAACCTTCAGGCAAGTTGAACATCTTTCTGTTTACAGGTTTAAGTGTATTTAAGCTACTGTTGAGATCCTTTTCAATATGGAAATGTCCTATTTTCAATTTTTGGAGTTTCATTGGTCTTTGTGCTGCTGGTTCTAAAAATAGAAAAAAAAAATTAAAAAAAAATGTATGCTTTAAATTAATATGAACAAAATGGTGCCCCTTCTTTGAGAAAAAGGGCGTAATGCAGAAATTATTGTTGTGATTGTGTGACAATCACAACAATCACAACATAGTTCCATTTAGAAATGTAGTATTTGGGCTAATTAACACTGAATTTTTATGCTGCTAGCAAAATCAGCAGTTAAGCCTTTCCTCTTATCCCTCTTCCCTCTTTGCTTTCATGTCCTCCTGAAACCTTTGACACACAGTAGCTTCCTGGAAGGTGGCTGTGTAAAATTAACATTATCCAACTCAAAATGCTTATCTTCTATCTGTTCAGAGACGCACAGCTTCTGTGCTGTACGAAACAAAGTTTTCGATGCTTTTCTGCTCTTGTCAGTGCCATAGAGTTAATAGAGGAGCAGAATTAAATAAGCAAGTGCCCTTGGCTGGCGTTAAAGAAGATGCTGCACTTCTGGGACTCAAGCTCATTTAGGCTGCACCTTGTTGAGAAGAGAAAAAAGTGGAGCTTCCTCAATCCTTTTTTTTTTTTTTTTCAAAGTCAAAATACAGTTGGTTTACCAGATAAAGAGACAGCTACTTAAGCCAAATTCTCCACAAGCATAGTGCTGTTTTCCTGCTGGAGTCAAGGTCTGCATGGATTACATACATTTCTTTAGACGTCAGATTTCTTGTGTAGGAAAAAAATGAGGGAGGAGGTAAAGTCAATTTTTTCTTTCCCCTCTCTCTCTCCCTTGTAACTATCCCTTTCTTTAAGCTCTTTGATACTCTCCATTCATAGGGTAGTGGAATGATGTTCCAATAATTTCCCTTCAGCAGCAGGAGACACACTGCTGTATATTATGCCCTTTAGCTAAAAGAAAAATTGATTCTGTCATGTATACATTTATATCTAATCTTTTCTATTTTTTTCCCAATGAAATTTTTAACTCTTCTTACAAGACTGAGGTAGGAAATAATAAACTACTGACATACATGACACATTCTGCCATCTTGGGAAGACTTCATATTGAAGAACAGGAAATTCAAAAGCAAAGATTTCTGAATTTCTGAATGGTTGGAGCTCAAGGTAGGCTTTCTTTCTTAAAGGCAAGCCCAGTTACATTTGTACAGTAGGTAAAAGAATAATAGTAAACATTTAAAAAAAATAAAAATAAGCAGTGATGAATTCAGAAATATATGAAGAGTTTGGAGTCACATGCTTTCTGAATGGTGATATTTGAAAAAAAAACAGTTCTTTCTAAACAGCCAGATTTTAATCCACATGATTTTAGAAGGTCTATTATGCTGAGATAGCTGTATGTTCTCTCTAGGAACAGGAGAATCTTCTGGTTATTTCACTGAGCTAATCAGGCCATCTGCCTTCTATTCCTGGACTGCCCTGTGTGATGTTGGCCATCTCAACTAAAGTCTCTGTCTTCAGATTCCAACCTGAAAAACTGTGATAGTGGTAATTTTGCTACGCCAAAATAAAGAAAAATAAAAAGAAAGAAGATAAAAATAAAAAGAATAAAATAATAAAAAGAAATGATAATGCTTAGTGTACATGCAGCTTGTAAAACTGAATCTCTTGAGTTCTGTAGAAAAACAAATTGTATTACAGTGTTCTCATGCCCTAAGATCTCTGTTAAAGCTTTTCCTTACAGAAGTGTCATTCAAGCCAAAGCAATCATTTTTCTTGGGATGCTGGGCATTGATCAACTTCCTCTTAAAAAAAAAAAAAAAATCAAAAAGCGGAGGAATGGAGTGAGATTAAATAAAATTTTCAGGCTGAAAACTTTATTGAATAACACTGTTTTAGAAATTTATCAGAAAGAATTTAAAAGAAAATATTTCTTGCAAATAAATCTCTCATACCTATTTGGTGTGGAGTTATTTGTCTCAGCTTTAGAATGAGACCAAATTAAAGATGTGTTCTGAGGAGGGAAAAGAGATGCTATCTGATTAAATGCTTTACTTTAAAACCTTTTTTTTTCAGATTTGTTTTTCTTTTACTGCCTTTGTCAGCATGACAAGTCTATAGATCTGCAGCTATCAAGATTTTTTCCTGAGAGTATTTGCTCTTCTTGAGTCCTGCACCTGAAAAGCGTTGTTAAATGTTCTTATTATCAGTTCTATAATTTGGATTTTCCTGTTATATATACTTTCTTCTGGCTTATATTAGCAGAAAGCAAGATAACTGATATTTGAAGGCTTTGGGCTCACTGAATAAGTTTCCTGTGATTTAAATATTATTTCCAAACATTCTGTGTTTAATTCCATAGTCATTATCTTTATTGAAAACTGAGACATATGTTTGGGGTTTTTTTTTTTGCACATATTTGTATTGCATTTAACATAAAGAATATTTGAAATCATTTTCTACTGTTAGAGTCCTAGAAAAGGAATTTGGCAATTATGAAGAAAACTTGAACAAAATAAGGAAATCTCTTAATTCTATATACTATTCTATAATTCTATATACTGTATAACTCAAGGGATCTAAATCTAAGCTAAGAAAACTTTAAGTAGCCAGCTGGATTTGCTGATAATTTGAAATTTGGATGTCCCATGTTCAATTCCCCCTGGCTGTCCAGACATTTTCTGCAATTCTGCATTGTCTCCTCTCATGTTGAAGACAAATCTTAAACAATGGAAGCTATGTTTTTGGAAAGTTATCGCCTGAGTAGAGAGACTAGATTAGATATTGTCCAGTCAAACAGACACCCCTCTTGCAAAATCAAGATTTACGTAAGAAAGGGAAAATAGAATGCCTCCTAAAACTCTGTGAACACATTTTCAACATGTTTCTTCAAAATTTTCACCCTTATTGGTGAGGCATAAAAGGACCAGTAGGCAGGGAAAATACTTTGCACCTTTCTGTGTGTGAATACCTGAGCAGACATATTTTCCTGAAGTGAAACTCCCTTTTGCTGTAACAACAGAGGGCATAATGCTGCTGGGAGAGGAAGCTTACCTGATACAGAGGCAGATCCTTGTCCCAGAACAGGTTATATCATCTCAACTTGTATCAGGCCTATGTATGTTCTCCTGACTGAGGGTTCTGAGGTGTATCATCTGTTTTTTCACACTAGCAATAGTAGCTCTTCATGTTATCTGTGTAGCAAAGTGCACCAGAAATTTTTAAGAACATATGTTTGATTAATTTATTTTATCTTAGGATGTTAAACTTTAACAGCGTTTTAGAATTAATTCATTGTGGAACCCTGGGGTAAGAACCACATGTCACAGGTAACCAAATTAGAAGTCCATGGGTTATGAGATCACAACCCCCTAGAGAAATATTTAGTGGTATGTTTACTTAATATCTAACAGCATGTGAAGTTTATTTATTAATATGCCTGCAGGTTTCTCTCTAATCCCACTTCTCAAAGATGCTCACACATAGATAGAAAAGCCGGGAGGGGGTGAATTGCCCTGGTACTATTTCCATCTAATAGAATAATATATCTGTTGGAAAAAATAAAAATAAAAAAAATAGGGTACAGTACACACCTTTCTGACCTTGACCAAATCTCAAGTCCACTTTTACACAGAAACCTATTGTGTGCTGTTTACAGAGAGTAGAAAAGCGCACACGCAGCAACTTCCTCTTTGGTTATGAATCTTTAAGTAAGAAGAAAATTTATTTTTCAACATAGTCAGAAGAGCAATTGCTTTCAGCCAAGCAGTGAGAGAGAAATTCACCCCTCCTTCCTCACTCTGTGCTGTAGTAATTGAGCTTAGTGGAAGGAAAGCTGTAGAAAGATTTCCATCCTTCCCTCCCTGTTAACAGAGGTGGAGCTCCTGTTACAACTCATATGCTCACTCTCTACTGAGGGACAAGTTCATCCTGCCTGTCCCTGCTTCTGTTAAACATGGGCTGTGGCCCTGATGGTTATGTGGAAGTATTTCTGATTGAATTTACTTGGCTTTCCTGCCTAGGAGTTCAAGTGCAGTCTGGAGGCAGCATTACTGACAGATAAGGCACAGCTCTGCAGTACAGAAGTCACAGTTATGGGCGCTTGCAACACAATAATACTAATATTTACCTCCTTACTAAGCATTTCATGGTTTGCTGAAAAATTTTCATGAAAAAGCTATTTACTAGGTGTTTGCTTGCTGAAGTATTATGAAGAATCAGGTTTTGTATTTGACAAGTAACTTCAGCCTCCTTCATCATTTAGGGCATCCTATTAAAGCACTTGATGAAATGTTAAATCAAGGACCTGTCAAAGAATTGAATCAACAGTAACTCTCCCTCCTCTCTTGTTTAATCTATGCAGCAGATCAGTACCTTAAATGTTAATAGATAACTGCCTGGATTTCCTCTGACTCTGTAATTATCAAGCTCATAATAAACCTGAAAATTAAATGGAACTGAGGTACTTTTATATTCTTTTCTTAAATGTCAAAGCTTCTGAAAGTTTTAGAAAATGTTGAGCTCTTTCTGCCTTCTTTGTCAGGCACTATTACCAGAGTAAGTGTCGAGACAGTCTGGACACCTGTAATCTTGAGACAGATTCCATCAAGCTCCTATCTGTTAGAAGCTGCAGTGCTTGCATTTGGATTCAATATCTAACAATAATGTGGTATTTTATAAACATTAGTGGGCCTGATTTTGCACTGGTCAGCAGAGGTAAAAAATGGATACTTTTGGAAAACAAATAAAAAAGGAATTGGAACTGTCTCAATAAATAGTGCAAATTGTAAATTTCCAAAATATGCAGTCTTTTGCTCAGGCAATAAGAAAATAAAGCTGGCAATTACAATATCAAGGTATTGCACAAGCTGATTCTGCAGTTAGGGCCTAATATTTACTTGACAATACTTTTATGTTATTATATATAAATTTATGTCCTTTTAATAGAAAGAGTTGCAATTTATCCTTTCTGTTGCATCAGTAGAGAATTACCCATTATTTCGGTATGTGGAATAAACAGAAGAATCTTCTGACTCTTCATATCAGTGATCTCAAGTGTTACTGAAAAGAGGCATTTACATGAGAGGACTGAATGTAAGAGAAATATAAAAACTTGTTTGAAACCTGGTAATTCTGATCTTCACTAGTTTTTTACAATCTTTTGATATGACTTTCATTAAAGATATGCTTACTTCTTCTCCCTGAGACTACTTCCCCAAACAACAAAATGAGAATGACAGTTTATCTACAGAATATTAGGAAATGTTGAAGTTTTGAAATAATTTCAAAGAATACAGTACCCTTTGTCCCTGAAACCCTATTTTAATGAAAATATTCCTATTCCTAAACACTTGTCTGTATGTAATTTTTGGCAATGGAGCCTAGTCCATATTGACATTTAATACATTCCACGTTACTCAGCTATGCAACTTGGTTTCAAACAGTATTGTTTTTCATCCAAGCACAAATATTAAGCCACAATAATATTATTCTGAGGTTGATAGTGAGAGCCAGACCGATGTAGCTGTGTCTAGACATTTGAAGAGCTGACCTGTTTTTTGGAGGAGATGGGGACACATTTCATTTCAAAGCTTGTGGCTGCCGAGGGCGTATTTAATTCCAAAACTCAGTACGAACAAATATACATGAATCTGAGGTAGGATTTGGCCAACTTTTAACAACTGTTAAAAGTTGTTGAACCACTGGCTATTATAATCTAAAAAGTGATAGAGCATATAGGCAAGCCATTTCAACACAAAAAAATTACATGTAATTGTCATGCATTTGTATTGTCTTTATAGTGGGTCTACACACTTTGTAGCCTTAATAATATATTTGTTTATTTAAATAAAAATATCTGTTTGTAATTTATGATTTTCAGTGTTTCTTCTTCCTTTACCAAAGCATATCCCAGTTGATTTATAGCTGACCAACACTTTATGGTCTATTATGTGAGTATTCTATAAATGAAAGTGAAGTACATCTGTTTTTCACCAAGCTCATTCCCATCCCAAGAAAAAATGTTTTTTCCCAGCAACTTTCCCAGCAATTTTTTCAGAGGCGTCACTAAATGCAGTTTGGGGCTGAGGGGATGGATTACGATGATGTTAAGTTAGACTGCTTCTGAGCAGACAGCAAGAGCAAATCAGAATACTGTCTGTCTTTCAATTACTGGTATGGAATCATATTCAATCTATGAGTTATTTTGCATTTGCTCAGAATATGGAACTAAAAGCTACACTTCAGACTGATAGCTGCATTGTTCAATTGTCTAAAGAGTTAAAAGGTAAAGCTCTTATTCATAATGCTAAAACTCTAATGAAGGGAAAAGGTGCATAATCTTAAATACAAATGATAGCACAAACAATTTAGAAATTTCTTTTCAAGAGAGGCATGAAAGACCCTATTATCTTTTGTTTATAGATACCTACACCATCTAGAATATGTCAAGTGTAATCTATGGTAGCTAATTTTCTTTTAGAAAAATACCTTATAATCTCAAAACAGTTTGAACTTGTATCTTCAGTCAAATTCAGGCTGAAAATAGAATTTGACTCAAATAACTTTCAGTGCAGTTTCCATCTGTAAAGAGCAAGAATTAAGGCCCCTTAGATTGTCTGGAATTTCCTTGGAAAATTTCAGCATTTCTGAAATACTACAAGTGTTTGATATTTTCGACTTGTTTAAACTGGAAATTCTAAAATAAGTACAGATCTGTGAATGCTACTAGAATTCTGATATATATATATTTAGTAAAGCAATTAGTTATCCCCTACATCAGTACAGCTCTCTCTTTTTTTTTTTTTTTTTTCCTTAGCCCATTCTAAACCTCTTGCTTTCATAAAGTTCCACACAGAAGGCTAGTATAGTATATACACACATTACAGCATATACCCAAAAGGACATGTGAAATTCAGCAGTCTAATCCCATTTTTTAATCCAGGTGAAGTAAATCTCAGAAAATACATGTGAATCACGTATCATGAACCAGTCTTACAAGGCACTCTGTTGCCCAAAAACATAGGTGGAGAGCACCAGAAAGCTCAGTATTCAGTATTTTTTATTTCTTTTCTGTGCGAATATTTCTTGTCTCTACAATGGTTCTGTGGCAAACGTTTTTCTTAATACTTGGATGACTTAATTAGTACCAGATGAACTTAGTTCCCTCCCCTTAAATGAATGTATAGCTTACACCGAAGAAGTAGTTTTCAAGATAAAAAGACACAGCAGAACAGTTCACAAGTGGTACAGTAGGTAAGTTTTCTTTCTTTCTTTTCTTTTTTTCTTCCATGATTTGCAGCAGTTCTTATGGACTACATCTACACCAGCGTACTACTTCAGTGAAATATCTTTAAAGCATCTAACTGACTTCACAGTGACTTCATGCTGACAGTAGGCATTGCTTATGGAAAAAGGCTTTCTGGATGAGATGTTACGGTGAATTAATATTTCTAAGCAGCAGCTGTACATAGAATGATAAGAGAGATTACTCTGAAAAAGAGAGGTAGAAAGTATCATAATTAGGCCAGAATGCACAAATTGTAATGATATCCTGTAACTACTAGCCTGGTGTAAGAGCATTTTTTTATTTTTTTTTAACTTCACGAGGTTTGCAAGCAGCAGTGATATCTTTACTTGAACTGAGGAATGAAGTTGAAAGAGATTACGATGTATATTGAAACAAATTGCGGATAAAATTCATCAGCGCTCTCTACATAGCTTGTCACAGGTATGACAGTACTGCTGTTGTTTTAAACAGTCTCAGTCTAAAACACGCCCTGCAAAATGTAACATTGAATTCCAAACATTTTATATTTGATTTAAAATAAGTCACTTCCAAATACGGAAGCTTTAACAATGAATTCTTGCATTTCTGACATTTTCAATCTTGGCGTTACAAAAGAAATCTATCATTCTACAATGGATATTAAAAAGTACTTGGCAAATTGCTACAGTTGTTGAATTAGCTGGTGAAAAAGCAAAATTTCAAGAAGATGCTTTGTTTTATATAAGATTCTTTGTAAGTTTATTTGCCAAGTGTAGTTAAGCTCTACTTATTACAAAAATGGTATGCAAGATTTAAATGAATACTCCTCACAGTGGTTTGTACAATGCAGAAATGAGATAGTGGAACTACCTCCTACTGTTCTCAGTTGTTGTTGCACACATTCACTCTGTATTTGTTTTATTCTTGAGGTTTTAGTGGCTGCAGCACTCTGCTGTTAAATTTTTATATTCAAATGGAAACTGAGAGTCTGTTGTATTCAAAAGGAGGTAAGATGTTCAGATGTAATTGTATATAATGTTGTTATTCTAGATGCTCAGTTTTTAAGAGATGTGGCATAGGAAACGCCTATTTGTACTTCTTGTATGATTCTGGATAAGTTAATTGACGTCAGTAAATCACAGCTTCAGGCATGAATTTTGTTCTGATTTGCAGCATGCACTAGCACCGCTTGGAAGTGAAAATTTTCTGAAAATTTTTGTGTCTATACATTTTCCAAATGTTTTTACTTGGGGAAATATAGAATGGAGGGTGAAGTGTCTAAACACAAATATATGATGCTATTTGAGATGCTAGAGGTCACAAAAAATACCTGCATATGGTTGGTATGTCCCCTAGCACAAACATAAGATCTGTGTAATTCTAGAATTCCAGTTTGTAAGCTACCTTAAGATATCCAAAATGGCATTAATAACATTTCTCTTCAGTTATGTCAATCCTAAGTTTCCAGTCATGTTTTTCAGAGTAGGCGGCTTGAAGGTTAGTCCCTGAGCCTCAGAGCTCCTCAGTGCGTCTGGGTGTTAAGCCCTTTAAAAAAACCAAAACATGTTACTTAGTTTCTAAATAAAATTATAGATCATTGATTTTCATATGCTTATTCTGAGGTTTTTCAATACCCACTATCATACGATTTTATAATTTCATCTGAAAGAAGCAGATTTTTATATATAACATCAATCTATACATGTTTTCTTCAGTTAGCATTAAATCCTAAGGACGAAGGGAGGCTTTCCATGTAGGAAAATCCGCTCCCATTCCATGACTTGATTTTCCTTGTGATATTCCAGCTGAAAGAGAAACTTATTTGGCCCACATATTTGAAATGCAGTTAAGGAAAGATAAGTAATATGGCTTGCCAAAGTCTGTATGTGTAATGGATTGTAACCAAGGTCCCCTGACATTGAGTTTGTGGCTTAACCACAAGACCATCATCTTATATTAAAGAAACGTTAACCTCAGAGAAGTAAAGGAGTCTTGAAGCTTTATTATCTTTCAAAGCCTGGCTAATGAGCTGCAGTGTCTGATTTTCAGTAAAGGGGAAGACACCACTGAGGGGCCTACAAAAGAACACGATATATGAGTTACGTGCCACTTTCCCTTTGCTTATTATTAGTGGGTAGAAATGGTTAGATGAGGTGTTAATTTGTGGTAGAGTATTTCCTCAAGCATTATTCATATCTTTCCTTCCATCCTGCACAAAGCTTGCTGACCACTGGAAAATCGATATACTAGGTACCAGAATTATACAATATTAAAATAAAATCAACCAGCAAGAATATAGAAAATGACCTTAAGTTTAGACAATATTCATCACTAATATTGGCTCTTCTCCCATAGTGCTTGGGAATACCTACTTGTGGTCTTTCATACCTACTTGTGGTTTTGATAACTGTGCTCTTCAGCCCTCTTAGTTTCAACAGCTTGAGCAGAACTGTTCTATGTTAGTAGCCAGAGGAATATATGAAGATATTTGAATGACTGAGTGTTGACAGAGTGTATTCAATATTAAGGAAATATATTTTAAGATTCTTCATCAAATACAGTGTTATTTAAAATGGCTTGCCCTCTAGTGTCAGGAAACTTGAAAGATGATCTCATTTTTATTATTTTGCCTCTCAGGAAAGATTCTTTCCTATTTCAAGTGGCGGAGCTGCTGCTTTGCAATGTGTCACTTGTCAGGTCAAACCTTAGCAGGACTGATATCTCAGAGAGGGTGAGACCTCAGACAATAGCTTGCAAATACCATATGATTCTGACTGATAACATTCTAGGAGTAAACAATAAACACCAGTCTGGTATTTTCATTTTCCAGAATACTTTTTGAACTAACTTTACGTGAAGGAAACAGAACATAAGCCCATTAGTGTGTTTGATTAAAGGCTGGTTCATATCATGTTTAAATCTTCCATAGAGGAAAGACACCACATTAAGAAAGGCTGTAAAAGAGATGGAGGACTTTAGGGGACATAAATGCTCAGAAGACATGCTATAAAAACATAGGAATGTAATGATGTGTTTGAGTCAACAAACAAATAAAGTGATTCCTTGCCTTCAACTCTGTAAAAACCCCAAATCCAAAACTTTCAGAGTTGATGGAAGAAAGAATCAAACCAAAAAGAAGAGATCTCCAATACTTTCTGAGAAAAAAAAATTCAAATTTTCCCAACTAATTCTGCTGTACAGAATAATTGAGAATGCAAACTAATTTTTATCTCTCCCATTCTGCAGTACTGCAAAACAGGTAGATTAGAACAAGCTGGAATTAGCTCATTCATGCTCCTACAGGCAAAAGTGGGTAGTGATGATCTGAAGGCCACAGGGACTATGTGAAGAACACACAGGAAACATAGTTGAAGACCTAGACTCATGAAAAAAAGTATCGTTTTCATCATTCACTTCTATCAATTTCTCTTTGTAGGCTACACACCATGGTTGCAGTGGATGGCCCAAGGCTTCTGTTCAAAGTCTTCTTAGTAGAGGAAAAGGTATTGCAGCAAGTGATAAAAGAACGCTGCCAAATAAATGAGAGTCTTAAAGCAATGCAATTAATGAGCTGCTGCTTTCCATGGTCTTCCAAGAAAATGAATGAGAGGAAGTGCAGGTCATCAGTTCCAGTTCAGGATGAACTTACTAACTAGCCACTCCTCCTACCCTTGTCTCTTTCTGCCTGTCAGGTAAAACCAGTGAGGATCTTCAGAAAGGCTATGAGCACTAGCTGATGATAAACTCTGAACACATAGGTTACCATGAAATCACAGGATGAATATCAAGAGCAGAGCACTGTGAATGTTTGATTCATTATGCACTTGGCAAAAAGGTCAGGAAAGTCATAATGGGGGAAGAAAGTTAATGCTGAAAATATGTTTGCATATTTGAATGGAATCTGACAAACATATGTAAAATTTGGGAGGAGAGATGGAAAGATTTGAAAAAAAAAAGTAATTCTTGTGAAGCAAAGTGTCATTTTAGAACTAATGTACTTTTTTTTTTCTTTTAATTTGAAAATTAAGCTTTTCATTTCAAAATACCACTAAAAAGTCATCTTCAACTGAATGGCAGAAAGTTTTCACAAACCAAATAAATCATAAATTTACTGAAACCTTATGAGAGGTCATAACTAAAGATTTAACATCAAACCAAGTGATGTGAAAGAGAAGTGTTTCAAGGAAGTTGCAGAAATAAGGGAGATGGATGAAACAGACAAAGATGTGAAGAATAACATGACACGAAGTTTTGTGAGAACAATGCTAGCACAGCTTACATTTGGTAAGATCACAAGAAGATGTAATATGCTTTAAGGTGGACAAAGATCTCACCTAAAAATCTGGAACCCAGCTCCTTTTTCATCCTTCTTCCTTTTCTCCTCTTTCTGTCTCTGTTCTTTGTTTCTGCAAATCCTCCAATGTTTCAATGCTTTTAAATAGATTTTTTTATATTTATATAAGTAATACACATAGGTTGCTCCCAAAGTAATACCTCCTATTCTTTTCCATGGAAACTGCAAAAATACAAAGAGCACAATAACACTCCTTGATAGAACAAATTGTCAGCTACAAGAACCTGTTTTTCAATGTAGTCACTACCATTAGGTATACATTTTGTCAGCGATGAACAAAAGCTGTATTTATAAAAATCATCATGGCCATTTGGTACGAGGCTTACCTTCCACATTGCAGTTACCTTTCCTGAAATGCACTACACACTGTGTGACTGCACTCACATCCACTGCTTGCTCTCCACAAATGTTCAGCAAGCGTCAATGAATGTGAATACCTGAAATTTTTTTCCACGTGGAGAAATTCAGTGACACAGCTTTGCTCCATATGTACTTCCATATCAGATGCCTTTTGGTCAGGCTGCCCCTCTGCTGCCATCTGTCACATGACAGCAAATGTAACAGAATAGAGGAGAGGTTCAGCCTCTACTGCCATGCCACCAGCATCCATCTCTCATGTCATGGGTCAACATAATAAAATAGGAGGCATTACTTTTGGAGCAACCCTTGTATTTTGAAATTCTACGTCTATTGGAGAATGAAGAAAAGGAAGCATAATAATACATATGTATGACAGGAAAATTATATATATTTGAGAAGAATCTAAAGCATAACAAAAAAGAATAAATTTAAAAGGATAAATCTAAAGAATAAAAAATAATCAAGTCTTTTCATGAAATAAATTCTTAAAAATGTGAAATTGGAAGCTATAATTTTGTGGATTTCTGACCAGTTCATTTTCTCATGATAAGACATTTTTATAGAGTGTACATTATATAAATGTTTCACATAAAATAAAATCTGCTAATATAAATGCAAAATTCTCAAACCAGAAGTACAAAATTTGAGCAATGATTTTCTCTGAAATTATTCATCTGAATATTGAAAAGACTGGTTTGAACTTCTGGCTTAAATTAATTAATTAATTAAATAAATAAATAAACTATTTTTTCCCCTGTAATACTTTTTTTTTTTTTTTTTTTTTTTTTTACGTTATTTTATTTTCAAATAATTTGTAGGATTTTTTGCATTAAAAAGTGGGTTTTGGGGGACCTGCGGTGGGGGGGGGGAGGGGGTGATAAAATTGAACAGCTCTGCTTATTGGCTTATCATTGACTAGTTTGAGGCCTGTGAGGGGGAAAGAACAGTAGGAGGCCCGGTTCATTTGTGTCAAGCGTGTGTTAGAGGATATCCATGATGCCTGCTTGTTTGTCTAAAATGTGAATGCTCTCCCCTGACTGAAATGTCTAGCCCAATAAATTAATCAGCTCAGTCTAAACCAAGTTTTCTCTACCCATATTGCCCATTCCCACCATTCCTATAATAGTAAGGAGCACTGTTACCATGCAAGTTGTTAAATTAAATGATTCATTTAAAACTACGTATTTTCTCTGTGCCTACATGAAATTAATCATCTTCCTTGCTGTAAGTTGCTTGTTATTTTAGCGAAGGGTCATTTTCCTTGTCAAGTCATTGTTTTAGAAATAAGTATTTCTAATTCTTTCTCTTTTATTTATGATCTTGACACTTTTTTTTTTTTTTTTTTTAATCCATTCATGATTTCTTTTTTTCATTTGACATTCAAAGAATATGCTCTGGCTCTGTCTTTTTAGTACTGGCTGATGTTTTATAACGTATTGATTCCCAATATTTTAAACCGACCCACTGTTGATATGAGGATCACACTGGGAAGTAAGATGTTTACATCTCACTATGAATAGCAGATAAACGAAATAATAAAGGTTGTCAAAAGCTGAGAAATAAGCTACACCGAGTTCTTGTTTCCTCTCGAGGATATATGACTGTACAACTCAGAACTAGCAAACTTCAGACTTCAAGGCAAGTAGTTATGGAATGTGGTTCTCTTTTTTATTCTGTTGTTATTTTTGGATAACGGGAAATAACAGTCTCCACAGTCTCCGGGATTATAATTTAGCCATAGTGTTGCATGAAAATAATGATCTCTGTGGTGATTTTTCTCCTATGCTTTTCCACGTAGTTCCTTTACAGATAATCTAAGCTCTAATGAGCACGTAACTGAAGGAAACTTAACTTTCTTTCCTTTCTCTATTTGATCCTGAAGCCTAATTAAAGACTTAGAATATGCAGTGATATTGACAGATATTTTTACTAGTTTCACATGTAACTTTCACCTATAATAAAATACACTTTTTTTTCCTTATACAGTCTGCTTTTAAATTGCAACCATTCCTTCTGGTATTTGCAGCAGTAACATTAATCATTATGAATTCAACTGGTATTTAATTTTGATGTAATTTGAGTATATACTACTTTTGAATTAAAATACTTATTTTACGGACAGTGAAAAATTATTTACTGATTGTAGCACAACTCTGTATGTGTGTAGATATAGATATATTGTATACATTAACGGTGACATGTAATTTAAATCTGCACATTTTGCATTATTCAGTAGTTGGATGCCAGCTGCTTTTCTTTTGTACTTTGTGATTAATTTCATTGTCGGTAGATTTTATGTTTCTGAAGAGACTTTCACAGAACCTACACAGGATTCAATGAAAAGAATATGAATACCCAGTTGTCAGTGGCGTTTTAGTCTGATCTACAGCTCTAAAGTTCAATGGTCAAAGTTATAGGATAATGCGGAAGAAAAAAAAATGAACTGTGGCATTATTTTCAAAGTATACTTGATTGACTTTTATCACATAACTAAAAAGAATTAATGCCCCCCATCACCCCTTTTTAATTTCCACTGCAACCGTTTGTCTAGTTAATGGAAACAAATACAGGGTAAGGGAATGCTTTGTCTGCATTTGCATGCGTGTTTTTCCATACAACTGGAGAGGCGTCTGCAACTCAGAGAAGCACAGAGCTGCTGTGTGCTTTGAAAGAGTTTAAATGTTGGAGTTCTCAAGTCTGCTTTCTGTATTGCATTTTTACTTGCTTGATCAGGACAGCTTGAAAAACAGCGTGCAGAACAAAAAGCAAGAACATGGAAAAAATCACAGCTTTCCACCACTACCAGCAATTATGAGTTTTAGAGTTCTGCATTTCTGTTTGTTTTTAAAAGCAGTTAACTGAAATACAAAATGTTGGAGCGTTCTAGTCAGGGAAGTTGTAGGTAAAATTTATACTGCATTTGTCAAAAGACGTAAATTCCCCTTTTTTGTAAAGCATTAAGTCCCTCCCTTAATTAAGCCTTCTGGGGTTTAAATGTGTTGATCTCATTTTAAACTGAGCTCAGCACAATTAGGCACACAGAGAAGATAGCAGATAATCAGCACATACAAAAACATTTCAGACATAAATGCTTCATCCTGCCAGGCCCAAAATTACTATTTCAAGATTTTTCTTTTTTTTAACTTTTTTTTTTCCTTTTTATTTGTTTTATTTTTTGTTTATTTTTTTTTTTTTTTTCTTTTTTTTTTTTTTTTTCTTTTTTAATCAGAAGCAGGGGGAGTGGAGAGGGAAAAAGAGACAGAAAGAAAAAAAATTGATTATTTTCAGCTCGTCATACATCTCATTTGTAGTGGGTCAGACCTTCCCCATTCACAATTACCACTAGTTAATCTTATCAGAGAAAAATTCAATTACATTTATCAAGGTTATTCCATACACTCAAGTTATTGCCTCGGAAAAATCGGGTTTCAGTGTTAAGAATGTTGGCATTGTGTATGTGTATGGTTTTTTTTGTTGATTTTTTTTTTTTTTTATATCTTTTAAAAATAAATAATTAATTCCTGCTTTTACACTGACATTACTAATATACAGTTATAATAAAGTAATATTTGACAGCTTTGTAAAAGGGATCATTAATACATAGATTATGGAAGTTTAGGAGGGAGGCTCATAACTGTTAATAGACTTCAATTCTCAGCCTACACTGACATTTTAAAAAATCTAGTTTCAAATTTGATAACAGATTACCAGCTAGGCTGGGAGCCAGCCACCTGATTAAGGCAATTTAAATGCTTGCAAAGTGGTGAGATTAAAATCAAATAAGTGCCGATTTTTTCCCTGCTTCACTTATCTTTCCCTGGATTCGTTCCTTAACTACCAGGTGGCAGAGGACTCTGGGTAATTTTCCTCTGCGCCAATTACCCCAGGATGGTTTTTAGGGTGAAGCAGAATAATTACTGCACTATCAATCCAAAATGGGCTGCTTAATGTGTTTAAGAGAGATTTTGAGCCCTAGCAGGGAGGCTGCCTGAAGCGTGCAGTGCTTGTGGTGCCAAAGCCCACTCGGCCTGCTCACGTAGTTAACTGTTCGCGGAGAAGGCAGCACACACCCAAGGTGAAAGAAAACAAGGAAAACTCCTGGGAAGCACTGGGAAAGTTAATGAGCTGCTTCCAACGCGTGGCAGGCTGCTGTTGCAGGTGGCTGACAAAGCCGGGCAGGTTAAGAAAATAATATTTATCATCCAGCTGCCAGAACCATCTTTATCAAAAGTCTTTCTAAAATCCATACGGCGCAGAGAAAAATGGGTTTTAAAGCAACAACAAACAACAACAAAACTGAGGGGTGGTGGTGGTGGGGAATCAAAGGAGGGAAAAAGGCAAGCACAGTAGCAGTATATCCTTGATGGGTCATTTGCAAAGCTTTGTATGGGAGCTGATCTGGTAGGGGGACACATTGATTTTTAATTCTTTTCCCTTTAAGTAGGAGGAAGGGTTGGATTGCAATTACAGCAGAGGGGGAGAGCCAGAGTGGGACTGTGCCAGGGGCTGTGGGTGGCTGGGGAGCAGCACCGGGCTGGGGAGCTCTGCGAGGAGGGGAGCCTGGCTGGGGCTGGCTGCTGCTCACTGCTACATCCACCGCTTGGTTCTAATTGGCAGCATGCTGTACAGCGAGGTGCTCTCCAGATGCTCCTCTGTTTACGCTCTTTGATGGGAGCCAGTTACCCTCCCCCTCATCCTGGGACTGCTGGGGAAGAATCTGGCAACAACTCCCCACACCACCCCCGCTCCCACCCCCCTTCCCCTTGCGGAACATGGGGAAAAAGTAACACTTGCCTAAGTCACAATGCAAAGAATAATTCACTAATTATTGGTTCATTAAAGTATTTGAAGATCATTGGATGAAAGGCAATATAGAAAAGCTCAAGTGTGAGGTGAAGAAGCATTATGTTCCACTACCAAACTGGTGTGTGGTGGGGGAGGGAGTAACAGGGGGAGCGGGGCTTAAGCTCAGCTGAGAATCCAAGATGACACTACTAAATAGTACACTGTAGCAGCCGCAAATTAAGTATTATCTTCCATCTGGTGACTATGCGCTGGATTTCTTTAATTATTATTATCTGAATATAAATTGTGACTTTTAGCCAAGAATTCTGGAAGGTTGTCCTTAGAAACAGAGAGATAATTAAAAAAAAAAAATCATTATATTTGTGAAGGGGTTGCTGCTGGTGCTTGCCTTTCAGTGATTTGCTTACACAGTTTTCCATATGATCTCTAACTACTTGCTGTATGGAGCTTTTTTATTATTTAATGAAAAATTGATCTGTGATTTTGCTTAGCAGATGGTTTGGATAATGCAAGTTAAAACGTTCAATTTTAAAGAGACAGTCTGTATTCTGAAAGTGTTTCAAGGTGCTGAGTGACCTCAAGTGGACTTCAAATATATCTGAAGATCACCAGACATTTAATGGAGATGTTGATCTCTCCCAGGTGCCCAGGATGTGAGTGTGCGTGAGTCTGTGAGTGAGGCTGTGCAGCTTACCAATGCTTATTGCAGTCAAATTTCCCACGCAGAACTGATTCACCTGAGCACCCATCCTCTGCCACCTGCCTTCAGCAGGGCTATGCGTTCCCATAGAACTGGGGAAGGAGAGGAGTGGAGGGAAGGGAGTGCAGCTCTGTGATTTAGATGCCAGTTCTCGTGCTGATCCTGTTTTAAATGACATGAATCTCACCTGCCACAGAAAACCTGTTCTTGTCCATCTCACCAGATGTGGCAGTTTATGCAAAAGGGGGTCTTGTAAGACACACGCAATCCATTTAAAGATTATCACATGAAACCATATTTACTTCAGAGGCCTGTAATAATTACACCTTCACTTGAAAAATCCCCAAGACTTTGGCTGCTGTGCTACAGATTTATACTCAAACATTTTCATTTGATGCGCAAAGTGTGAAGTACTCTTTAGTGGCAAGACAATTATCTGATTCTACTAATAAATGAATGCACTAGTAGTCATTTTTAATTGAACAATTATAGGATATTGCACTGTCAGTTGATTATAGAAGTCATTTCATAAATGTCAAAAATCTCTTTAAACGAATTATGGAGCTCCAAAATAACTCCGGCAATCAGCCAGCAATAACACAATAATCTGTTTACCCTGTTGTCAGGCAAACTGCCGCCATTTTTTTTTTTTCCTTTTGAGGGGGGACTGAATCTTAAGGGTTATACTTCTGCTCAGGCTGTGGCAACCTTGGCTTTGATTAATAAAGATTGTGAGTGTTGTCAAGTGCTCTGGCATGTATTAAATAGCAAGAGAAATTAAAGTTGTTTCAGCAAGATGTCAACAGTAAACAGGACCGATCTCTTCTTTGAGAAAAGAAGGTGGAAGTCTGAAGGTGCTTTTAACTTGTTCCTTTCTGCAAACGTTTTACTGTGTGCTTCAGTTCTTATTTTGGCTTTGAATGTAAATAAAATTTTCTTTCAGTTAACAGTACAAAAAGCAGTTCAGGTAAGGATGGGTTCCAACCGTTTCAAAAGAACTGTTCTGGACAAGGAAAGCTGAATGGAGAGCATCAGAATAAAGGAGATTGGATCACTGTTGTGGAGACTTGATCCATCTTTTGCATGCTGAGAGACAGAGAGGAATGTTGTAGAACTTTTGCTTTTTGATCAAAATAACACGATTGTGATTCATAGTTTTTCTAATAATAATGGGCTTTGAAACAAAACGCTGGTGAAATGTGAATGAAGGCAGAATTAAAATAAATAGATTTGGAAAAGTGTTTGCTTCCTGAAGGTTTTAGATGTGTGGGTGGGGTGGAGAGTTGTTTTGCCTTCTTATTTTAAAAGCTCAGCTTAAGATACCCTTGATCTGAATGCATTTAATGGGATTCTACTACTCATTTTTTTTTTCTGGAAATCAGGCAGAGCATTCTAAATCTGATCATTTCAAAATGCATGATATTCTTGAAATAGTGGATTGTATTTTGGAGACTGACAGTGATACAATAGATGTAATAGATGATTCAAAAGAAAAAAATGATAGATGTA
Source organism: Centrocercus urophasianus (assembly GCF_019232065.1). NCBI lineage: Eukaryota > Metazoa > Chordata > Aves > Galliformes > Phasianidae > Centrocercus > Centrocercus urophasianus. Next base: position 13,639,850 of record NW_024885344.1, read on the forward strand.
ATTGATGATTCAAAAGAACCTTTAATCTTTTCTAACTGTTATAAAAATAGGAAAGATGGCTTTGGATCCACTACTTGGCATATTTGTGTTTTCAGGTGCAGAAAACTGAAATCCTCTGAAATCAAAATCAGAGTGATGACAACAGGAACGAGAAATTTTATTGTCATAGATGGTGGTAGAAAAAATCTGTCTGGAGTCTGCATGACCTCATGATGCATTAAGGGAGGTATCACCAAAGGAGCAAAAGAACAAGAGCTCTCTGTATTGTCTATGCCTCATGAAGTAATTCTCTGCCAGCCCTGCATGAACTAGCACACAGGGTAGTTTTCGGAATGGAGCCAGAAGCATTATGCAGATTCAGAGTCATAATTACCCTATGCAAGCTAGGTATGCCTGTGGCTGTAGCCATGCTTCCAACTCTGGAGTAAGTAGCAATGATACAGGAAGATATTTTTCATATTGACCTCCTATTCACATTACCTACATGAGGACTGTTTGCTGTGAACAGATACAAAGAAGTTAATTTAAGATCTATGGAAATATCTGTGTGTAGGTCTTGAATATTGGAGTCTTTTAATTGGTAAAAATGAATACTATTGTTCAAGTGCTTAGATTTACATTGGCAGTGATGCAATGATCGGTTGTCCTGAGTCTTCTAAATTGGCCGTACATGGCCAGTAGGCTGACGACTCCACAATTCTGTAGGATAAGGTGTGCACAGGAGAGATTACAGCCCTTTTTGTTACGTATTAACTGAGATTAATGCATCTATATTATAAAGAGATATTCTGGTAGGACCAGAGGATAGAATGGTCTGAAGTCAGAGCTGAAGAATGGAAGAAGTCAGAGCTTCAGGAGCAAATAGCAGATATTAGCACTAATATTTAATCCACTTTTGGTTGCAAAGTTTTTTATTTACAGTTCAGGTAGTACCACAGAATAAAGTAATCTGGATTTCTGGAAATCTGCTTGTCGATAAATGTGGCCCTAAAACTTGAGGATCTACTTCTTCCCTGATCTACACCTGTGAAACCATGTATATTTTTGCCAGATCTGTGTCAGACATGGATACTTTGGTGGTTTACTTGCACACATTTTGTTGTGAATTTAACTGACTATGCAAAGTACAAGGCAGTCAAGAAACAGCCTCTGACATTTTTAATTGGCATTGAATTTAAGTAATGATCAATTATTTTACTTTAAAGGCAGCTTTATTTGTTAAAACTGCAAGGTATGCTATTCAAGTCTCTTTCGGGGACCCATCTCTTGTATCTGTCTTGGCTAGTAGGATTAAGCCCTTATGGCTAGTAGGTGGCTGAGACCTTACCATATGCTGCTGGTAGACAGCAGCAAAGCTTTTCCCTGTGATAAGCATACTAAAAGCAATCTGTTGGTCTCTTTTTTTTTTTTTTTCTCTTTCTTTTTTAATATACAATACATAAGCACGTGGTTAATTGGCATTCATATTACTAAACTAACTTGTAACTAATACGATTCTCTGAGGAATCACATCAGTTGCACTGTGGGTAAGTTTAGATTTCAAAGGTGCTACAGTGCTTCATTCTGTGTTGACAGAATTGAACAGCATTAACCTTTTCACTTACACTAACAAAGACAAGTTAAGACAAGATGTGCCATGACTACTGCACATCTATGTTTTGTTTTTGCCCAGGGCCCTTTACAATTACACAGCACTTCAGAGCTAATATTGGTTGGATGCTTACCTTCCCTCCTGTCCCCTCCCTCTTCAATATTTCCACAAAATGACAGCCTCATTGTTTGACAAACAATAAGCACTTACATAATAAATGTATTTTCCTTTTTTAAAATAGCTTAAAAAATATTCTAGGCACTTATAAAGATATCTAGCAATGAGAAAAACACATGGACTCTACAGTCCAGTTCAGTAAGCATTCTCCTGTCATTCTAAATTCCACAGTGCATGTAATATTATATTGATAGTATTGGAATATCATGCTCTGCATGTATCCCAGAAATTAAAGGGTTTGGGGGGTGGATGCGGGGAATCTCAACTTCAAAAACTAGTAGGCAAGTAAATATTTTTCTTGCTTTTTTTTTTCCCTTCTGATTTAACATGTAGGTTCTTTACATGTGTACAAGTTATTTGTTTGAATATTGTAAATATTGCTCAGTGTTGTCCTGAAGTGCACTGCTGCAGAACCCTTTGATTCTACAAAACCTGTTAAGAGTCTGGTGGCTAGTTAACTGTAGCTCAATCTGAGAAATCATAGGTTTTGAAATAAAGAACATAAAACTGGAACGAATACATATATACAAGATGCAGGGGTTGAAGGATTGATCCTTTCATGACATTCCTTAACACCAAATATATGTTTTAGCTGCTATGTAATTCACTTTAAAAGTATCAACTTCCAAAGTGCTGAAGACTTCTCCCTTCCTGTCTGTGGTAGGGAAGCAAAATGTGGAAAAGAGAGGAGAGGCACAGGGAGAATTGAGTGACTTTCTTTAATTCACATAGCAGTTGCAGAGTTGCCAAGCCAGGAACAGAAAACATATTCCCTGACTTCTTTCAATTTCTCACTATAGTTTACAGGGGGGATATTCACTCAGCTTGTTCAGACCTGACTTGTTTGTCACATGTGAGACAGGTAACTGGTTTTATTTTACCTTCCATAGGACTTTCTCTCTTACAAATTCTTTATAAGTAGAGCAGCACTTACGATAAGTCTTTTTTACTTAACATTAGGTATCTACTTTCTAACTATCTGTCTTGGAGGCACATGAACAGTCTCCTGTTTTGGACCGTGGCAACAAGCATTTGTTCAGCTCAGAGCACCACATTTCCCTCATTTCAACATCTTTGGGAGACTAAGCTTAGAACAGTCAACATGACCTTGATATTTTGTTAATTAGTACAATAACATAAGATTATTCTATAGATAATTAGCAAAGCACATTACAAAATGACAGCAATGCATATAGTAGGGTTGACTGTATGCCTTTCATAAACGCTAGTGAAACTGCAAAAGTTTGGAAAGACCCAACATACACCACATACACCTAGATCCCTGCGTAATTAGTGGAGTTTATCCACATGGATGCTCTCCTTTTATACTGATATCAAAACACTGAATCTGGCCTTTTTTTGTCTATCCTAGTCAGTTTTGATACGTGGAGTTTGTCACTAAAGTGATGTGGGAAACTTGTTTTGTTCAATCTTGCCCTCCTTTTGGCTTAGATAGAGTTAACGTTCTTGCTAGTGACTGGTATGATGGTGCATTTTGGTTTTAGGAGATGAACACCGTTGATAATACCCTGATGTTTTAGATGTTGCAGAGCAGTGTTTACCTCAAGTCAAGGATTTTCCAACTTCTTATACTGCCCAGCTAGGAGGCTGAGTGCACACAAGGATCCAGGAGAGGACAGAGCCAGGGCAGCTGACCCAAATTAATGGAAGGAGAATCCCGTACCATATGGCATAATGCTGAACAATGAAACTGGGGGAGTTGGCTGGTGCCAGGAGGATGCTGCTACTAAACAGGTGGTGAGCAACTGTTATGGGCATCACTTATTCTGTATCTAACTTCCATTAATATTATTACTATTATTTATTAATATTACTTTTGTTTTCTATCCTATTAAAATGTCTTTTTCTCAATCTACAAGTTTAACTATTCTCTGATTCTCTCACTCATCCAACTAGGACAGAGTGAATGGATAACTGTGTGGTGCTTGGCTGCCTGCAGGGTTAAAGTACAACAAATTCAAATGCTGGATTACCTTTAGAGGCCAACACAGCTGAAGTTCTGAATGGTGTTCTTTATGCCCTGGGACCAAGCTTTGGGACAGAAAGAAGATGCACAGATGAATAAGAATGGAAATCTCTAAGAGAAATAATATTCTATGATCTTGAGTTTCCATGGACTGTCTCTAAACTATCCCCCTCATGCTACTGTAGACAAGTGGGGTGTTACAGTGAGTTGAAGCTTCCTTTGGAGGTTTCCACTGTGATTTCTACCAACATGGTAGAACCAGGTGGAAAGTAATTTGCAGGCCAGAAACCTGCTGTTACATACTTTCTGTGGCTATGGGCTAGAGTAAAAAAGCAGTTAAGCAGTTCTAAAATTGTGCTTTTTATTTCTTTTTCTTAGAATGTTACCTTAGGACTGACATCAAACTGCATTTCTTAGGAAGAAAGGAAGAATTTTTTTAGGCTACCTAAAGGCATTTTAAGTAATAGGCATTTAACTGTCACTCATCTTCCTAACACTTTGAATTTTAAAAAGGGTTTTCCTCTAATAATTTGACATTTCTTCCCCTTTCTAATGATAACCATTGTACAGTAGAGCCTTCTTTAATAAGGTTTAGCAGCATACAGTTTTGTGTCCACTGACTCTTCTATTTCTGGATTATTTTGATCGTATTCAGCTTTTGTGATTTCAGCAAGAAGGTGACAGAACAACATATTTAAAATAAAGATCCTAGTTCACATATGGATGTAGAATTGGATGGCGTTCAGGCAACCGAATACTTTTTCAAGGGGGCAGTGAAAAAAATCAAGTGTCATTTAGAAAGTGCTGCAAGAATAGTGAAGAGGAGAAAGAAGAACTTGGGGAAGGCACTAGAAAAGAAAAGCAAAAATTTAGTGCTTTCAGGGAAAATGGACAAGCTTAAGTCAGAGAAGCAGGAAGAACCAATGAGAGAAACAGGTTAAAGGTATACCATTAAAGTCAGATTACCTTATCAAGAGACACAATTATTTAAATTAGGATGGACTCTACTCTGTTTCAACTCCTGTACTGAATAAAAATAGGAAAGTGGAAGATAAAGGAAGATAGCCCAAGCACAGATACAGGTTGAGCAGAGAATGTCTTGAGAACACCGCCAAGGACAAGGATTTGGGAGCATCGGCTGATGAAAGATTCAATGTGACCCAGCAATGGATGCTTGCAGCCCAGAAGGCCAACTGTATCCTCGGTTGCATCAAGAAAAGTGTGACTAACATGTTGAGGGAGGTAATTCTGCCCCCTACTCTGCTCTTGGGAGACCCCATCTGGAGTACTGTGTCCTGTTCTGAGGCCTCCAACATAAGAAGCACATCAAACTGTTGAAGAAGGTCCAGAAAAGGGCCATGAACATGATCAGAGGACTGGAGCACCTCCTCTATGAAAACAGGCTGAAATTCAGCCTGGAGAACGGAAAGCTCTAGGAGTCTCTCAGAGTGGCTTTTCAGTACCTGAAGGGGGCTTACAGGAAAGCTGGGAATGGACTTTTTGTAAGGGCATGTAGTGACAGGACAAAGGGAAAAGGAAACTGGAAGAGAGCAGATTTTGACTGGATATTGGGAAGAAATTCTTTACTGTTAGGGTGGTGAGACACTGGAACAGGTTGCCCTGGAAGGTTGAGAATACTCTCACCCTGGAAGCATTCAAGGCCAGGCTGGATGGAGCTTTCAGAAACCTGATCTAGAGGGAGAGGACCCTGCCTATAGCAGAAAGGCTGGAAGTAGTTGATCTTAAAGGTTCCTTCCAACCAAAACATTCTGTGATTCTATGATAAATGATCAGGAGTTAGGGATCATAGACATTTTATCCTGTCCTCTCCCTGCGTTGTTATCACATTCCTAAAAATAATAGGTTATCGTCAACTCTTGAGAACAAGACTCTCTAACTTTATCTGTGTTTTAAGGGATCATCTAGCTATTCTCTAAATTCCATTTGTAATGAATATAGAGGCACTTCCAGTGAGATGAGTCACCCCCATATTTTAATTTCTCCTTACAGCTAATGATGTGATCAATTTGTTTTCTTCAATTGTCTATTTCCTTTGACTATAGAGGTAGTAGACATGTACCCTTAGATGTCTAACATCTAAATATTTAAAGAGAGGTAAGTTGAATCCTGTTTTGAAAAACTGTATAATGTTTTAGATGTGCAACTGTGTTAACCTGGTAGAGCAGTCTTTCTGTCTCCAGCAATAAATATTCAACTCACATATTTTGTTCCTGAATGCATGATAACAGTGATTAAACTCCTAGATTAAATTCTCCTGGTCTTGGCTTTAAACTTCTTTGAAACAAGTTTGGATGGCATTTAAGTTTCATGTCACTGTGTCTCCTGTAATGAAGATTAGTCTTATTGACTAAGATATCCATTATTCCGGCTAAATTAGCTTCCTGAGTGAGATCTCTATAAAGTTGCCATCATGATGAAGAAAGTCATAATTAAACATAGTAAACTATATTGATTATTGATATATTCTGAATTTCTTGTAAACTTTTTCTCTTTTACATACTTTATGCTTCTGCAGAAGATTGGACATTATCAAATGAAGGAAACAATAAATAAACTTGGGAGGAAAATGAAAGAATTACTCTATTCCGTGCTATTGACATTTTTTTGACTGTATATTTAATCATTATTGAAAGAATATCCTTACTTTTAGATCTTCTCTTGACATCATGTAGACCATCCCCTTCCCCAATAGCTACTGTGAGGATTGTATGTCCTCCTGACTTTGAGTAAGTGCTCATATGAACAACTAATTAAGCAGAAGTATTTATTATGTGTTATATAATTTTATGTCAATTAATAGAATTTATTATCTGGAGGAAGAGAAAGCAAGAGCCGTGTTACCAAGTAATTCCTCATAATTCACAGCTAAAGAAGCATTGACATCTCTTGTTTCTGCTACTGAAGCAATGGTTGCTGAGATCATGCTGGTGATCTGGGGTTTCTATTGATATTGCTTCTTAAATGAGTGGCTGGGATTTTGGAATATCTGTATTTGACACTTGATCTCTATGTTTCAGAGATACATACAGACAAAAACAAAACACAACAAAATAAAACAAAAACAAAAGAGGCTGGACACAGTTTTTAGGAGCATTGATGTCTCATTTTCAGAAGACATTTGGTCTTAGAGGTGCTTTTCTTGCAGAGATGTGAAATATACCAGGTTGGTAACAATTAGCTGAATAGAATTCAAACACATTTGCTGCTCTGTTTTCAGTTTTAATGTCTGAGAGACAAGCGTATGTTCTTTTTGTCTGTGTATGTGTCAAGGTGAGGATAACAACAAGGAACTGCATCAGCAGAAGTACTACTCACAGCCCTTATATCCATATTTTAAGTCATTTAAGCATTATTTGTTTAAGTTTTCCGAGGCCAGTGTGACATGTCACACAAAGGTTAATTAGTCATGACTTCCAGAAAACAAAATTATTACTTCGAAGGATGGTCCTCAATGACTCAGGTAGTCTTGACGCATGCTGCATCTGAATTTCACATCTGTGAATTAAGAAAATAACACTTACTTTTAAGAGATGTTTCACTGAATAGCTTTTGTGAAGCACAAGCCTCCTGTGAAATGATTGCAAAGTATTACTCTATTTATTTTTATGAACTTTCTGTTTTACTGCAGTAGGAAAGCTTAAATTATCCATAGAGTTCTTGAGCACACTGGGGAAGCCAAAGATCCTGATTTTGCCCACTGTGCTTCTGGCAAAGAAAAGACCCTAGGGAGGCTCCTAAATGAAAAATATAAACAAAACCCTTAAGCTACTCAGATCCTTAGAAGATTAGATTTTGGAAAATATGTTCTTTATAAGATAAGTTAAATGCATTCTTTCTCATATTTTTTTCCCCCCAGTTTGGTCACAAGGTTGCTCTAGGCATCCAAATGGGGGTATTCAATCCCTTGCTCTATTGATCCTGACAGGGACACACACAAAGTTGCCTTATCTTCCCTGAGGCAGTTACTAACAGCAGATTTAACAGGTCCAGCAAGGAGAAAGAGAGGTTCCAGAGGTTGTCATTCAGTCTGGGCTCCATGCTTTACTCATTCATTCTTGTCTGCTTCTTTGTGTATTTCATTATCTTCAAGGTGTGCTATACCTAAATTTCCAGTTGTATTGCAGAGCCCTTTCAGAGATAGTAGTTGAAGAGGGCTTAGGAAACATCTCTTAAGTAGAAAAATCACCTTTGAGACTGAGTAGTTATCTGTGTATCTCTCACTTGGAGGAGGAACAGAACAAAGAACGGAATTGGTTTTTGTGATTTCTTCTTCCTAGGTACTTTTGCATACTAGATGTAGATAAGGGGTCTAGATGCCATTTTTAGATTTTGACTGCATAGAGACATTTTGGGCATTTTTCTCTTCTAATTGCACATACCATTAGTTTAGAGATCTGCTGTGAAATTTTTAGTTTTTATTTTGGAATAAGTGGTAAAATTAATTCTCTCACATTTGGAGGTACGTTGAGTTTTATGAATACTTCCTCTTATTATTATGTTATATTCCAGTAAAAATTAATTATGAAGGCTGCTCTGAAAATAATACCTTCTATTTTATTCTGTTGGCCCATGAGGCAGATGTTGGTGGTATGATAGTAAAAGCTAAACTTTCCCGACAATATTCCACTACATTTTGTTGTTCTGTGACAAGTGGCAGCAGACGGGCAGTCTGACAAATTGGTATCTGATCATGGAAGCAAGTGTGAAGGAAAGGTGCGTGTGTCATTGAATTCCTCCATGCAAAAAAAAAAAAAAAAAAAAAAGGCACCCATTGGTGTTTATCAAAATTTGCTGAATTTTTCTGGAGGCCTAACAGTGGATATGAGCACAGTGAGGTGATGAGTGGTGCCTTTCAGTGTTGGCAACAAGCAATGTGAAAGAAAAATCATGTTCCAGATGGCCATGCAGATTTTTACAAGCATGGCATGCAGGCTCTTCTTCATTGCTGGTGAAAATGCTGATGGTGGTGAATATGCTGAAAAATAGTATTTTGTAGCTGAGGATTTACTCTATCAAGTGGTGTTATTGTGATGTATGTGCCTGTTGTAGTTTCTGTGGAAATAAATAGGAGGCATTACTTTTAGAATAACCTGCATACTTCGATAAAATGCTAGTGTGGGTCATTGCTTTATTGTTAGCTATGACTGAGGTTCCATGAGTTGATGTATTACTCTTCAATTTTGTGATCTGGCAATTTTACTCAGTGTACAAAGGTATATTCTATAAAAGAAACCAGGGTTTCTGTATATTCTTACTGAAAAGATTTCAAAGCTCACTAAAAATTAATGCACAGTCTTCATGAATCCGCTGTCTGTTTGAGCACTGAAGTTTAGTATGGACAGTGTCTAGCTAATGCATACCTCTGTATTGTTTTTCAAAGCAGCTTTTTACTGAACTAGGACATAAACACACAATCAGTATTGCAAATGAAATTTAAGGAGGTGGAAACTAAACTCGGAGTGAAATTGCATGAGGTGGTTAAGTCTGTCTCAAAGTCTCTTACCACCATCAGGTTCTTACTACTCCTTATTTCCTCTGCTCCTTCAAAGCCTCCCCTCTCCTTAGCAGGTGATTTGTCACCTTCCTTGAGCTGTGTGTCAAACCAGTGTTTCTTATTTCAGGTGAATGACACAGACTAGCTCACAGAGAGTGAGAAGAGTGGTAGATTTCTGGGGGAACATTTTGAGCATTACGGCTAGGAGAGGCATAGGGATGGTAAGAATGACTCGGGTGTAAATGGCAGGAGATCCCCTGCCTAGTTTTCATAATAGAAGAATGGAATGTCTAAGAATTGGCTAAGAATATGTGGAAGAAGGCAGGCTTCATTTCTGTCACAAATGGCCGTGCTTCAAGTATCCCTTCTTCTCAGGTTTTTACCAACTGATATAATTGGGAAATCTATACTTCTTTCTTCCCACTAACAAACAATGAGTTGCTAGTGCTTTCCCACTGGACAATGTATTATTTTCATCCTTACTAGTACTCATGTTTCACTTGACAAGCAATTGAGCAGTTACTCAGACACTAGAATAATCAGAATTTGAAGCAGCTAAATGCAGCATGGATTAATTAAAAGCAGTTATGTCCTTAACTACAGCTATTCAAAGGACAGTGATAATTAACTCTACAGATACATATTTTATTTTATTTCTTAAAAAGCAATCTAATGTTCTGCTGCTTGTTCTCTGGCCTCTGCTCCTCCTCTTCCACCTCTGCCCAGTGCCTTGTTACTTATTGTAGTTGTGCCTTGAATTGCAAGATGCTAAACACGGGACTAGTAGAATGGGTGCTGATAATATACTCTCTGACTCTGTCTACTCAACCAGCTGTTAATACAGCAGTTGAGTTAGTTGAAGACTAATAGGTAGTCAGACACCACCTACACTGCAACCATAAATGGTGTTCACAGGGAACTTTTCATTGTTTTGTTGCATCCATGATTATTTTTCTATCCTTGGTCTGTTTCCGTGCTTGAATGGAAACAAGCCATGCTGCATATTCAGTCATGTGCACCAAATTCATCTGTCATTAACTGTCTGGATCACAGTGAGTCAGTGCTGTGGTCACAGCTCTTAACGCTACATCACATTGCTTTGATTGCCCTGAGAATATTCTTATGGCCTACAACGTTAAAGCTTTGATGTCATGTTCCTTAAAAGTCTTGCTCATAAATAGTCAGCGTGATGTACTGAAATATCTGCACTTAGAGGACAGATTTGATCCATGCTGTTTGTGGACATTAGCAGAATGAGACAGTTTATCAACGGTTTATATTGGTTTTAAGGTTTTATATAGTGCTTATGTTGCCTTCATGTCAGAGGACAGAAAATACCCAGGCTAGCATCAAGCTGAAGTGGTGAGGACAGATAACATATGCTGTTATAAAGTTTATTACTACAGAATTAAACTATTTGATCATTTTCATCACCCTTGATGTGACAGCTTATAAAAGATCAGAATTTTGTGTGGTGTGGTCTCAAGACTTTTTGACCTGGTACAGGGAAAACATAAAGCTGGATACACCATGTTGCCACATTGTGGCCTTAAAAAAAAAAATCCATGCACTTTCAGTTTTCTCTCAAATCTTGAGAAGCAATCTACTCAGTACTTCTCAGGATGATCCCCTCTATCGCCATCTGAGAATAGTGTTTACCTTCTCTAAAAAGATCTCTAATTATTCATTTAGTTGGTGTTTGTACAGCACATTTAAGAGTAAAAAAAAAAAACAAAAAAACCCATAACAGAACACAATAACAAACGTGCTATAATTGAAAGAGCTCTTTTTACTGCACTTTCTATGTAACTATATCTATCAATATACATGTATATTTTTCTAATATTCTTAGATGTATTTTAATTGAATTGATACTAGGTGAGTAGAACATTACTCTAGTGGAATGGTATTGCAAAAGTGTAGGAAAAGAAATTGATATATCCACTATGTTACCAACTCTGTACTCTTTCAGTATTTTAGCAAACTGCTTTCATCAAACCAGTAAGGATTTGTCAGGGTGTTTACCTGTTGGGAATCTCAACATGATTTCTTGAGGGTGCAATCTGGGGCTGAGTTATGTGTTCTCCTCTTCTGCACTTCTAACTGTTCGTACATCAAAGTCTCCATCATTGTAATTCTTTTGGGCCTGCTCTTTATTCAGCAGTTGTACAAAACAAATGTATGTTGTGCTCAGAGAATGCTGTATATCATATACATTTATCCACCCAATGGAAAGCACACATTCCATGCTCATAAGCAGAAATGTCTTTTTGGGGAAACTAGTGGTAGTTTTTGTCTCATGTTGTAGAGTGCAGTATAAGGAGGCATATATTGTTGGTGCAATGCAAAATTAAACAACAGAAATTTTGGACGAATATCAGGAAATATGTCTTAATACTGAGTTCAGGCAGTGGAACAGTCTCCTAAGGAACATGATGGAAAGCCCATTGCCAGTGTCAATTAAAACTAGTCTACTTTCGGAATTGGAGAAGGTACTGTGGGGAACAATCCTGTGCAAGTCTAGATGACCTAATAACTCTCTTCCATCTGTAATACTTACACTTGACTGTCAGAGTTATGTAGTACAATGTGATTTCATCCTGACTGAGGAATACTGAAATATTTTTCACGTAGGATTTTTTTCACACTATCCAGAATTGTCATACCTATTGAAAACTAGTAGGCGAAAAGAAAGCAGAATGAGGCTCACACACACAGTATTATTAAAACACTGTTCATGCAAAATGTTACCAGATTTTTTTTTCCTCATACCTCAGGGTGCTTACAGTAAGCTGCTGCAAGGCTTGCTCCCTTAAATAACAGATTCAAGCAGGCCACGCCTAGCAGAGACTCTAGGCAGGACAGAGTAACATTGTGGAGCCTCTCTGTAAGCTGCTGTCCTTGGACTTGTCTTCCTACGGGCCGCTGTTTAGTCCTGTATCATCTATCTATATTTACATGTTTAATAAGAATGTGTGAAACATGAAGTGTGCTATGTTGTTTCTAGCACATTTTAAATTTCTGTCTTGTAAGAGCCCTAGCAAAGCTGCAGCATGACATTATTGTGAAATATAAAGAAGCATGGAGGATAATCAGTGATGCATCACAGAAAGGCCCATTTGTTTCCATTTAACAAGGAAAAGGTTAGAGTAGTACATCATCTTGCTACTTCCATTCTGTGCATTTAAGAGATGGCCTGTCCAGCAACTAATTGAGAAGTGAGTTTGTATACAGAGAAACGAGTTTAGTGCTGTCAGTAAAGGAATTGGGAATTTTTCCACTACTAACGAGATGCTGCATCACTAAAATAAACCACTAAAACCTCTATCAAAATGAGACATTTTCTGTTACTCCTTAATGATTTCTTGACTGTGGAATTTGAACACCTGAGATTTTCTTTCTTTTCTTTTCTTTTCTTCTGTTGGATTTTTGTGTGTGTGTGTGATCTGTAAATACTTTCTTCTAGAAAAGTCCCCAGGAGTCTTGCCATAAACATAGCGGACAGCAAGTGGAGTGCTTATATGGAAGTTTGTATGCTTGCAGTATTGGCAAAATGAGGGAGCTAAAACTCCAAGTCCAAATTTGCATCAAAACACTGTAGTCTGGGAAATCTCTGCAAATAATTTTTCTCTTATACATATTTTTTTAGATCGAAATCTGCTACAAGTGTTACTCAGTTTGCTTCTATTTAATACTTCATTTAAAAACTATTTCTTCAAAATTTGCCTGAATTGGCTTTTTTTTTTTTTTTTTTTCCCCGAAATGTTGCTTACACATTTTTGGTCTTCTCTTTGTCTCTTCTCATGTCCATATGATTGTATTTCTATTTGCATATATGCTGCTATGAAGAAAATAAACTAACTAATGGTTCCAGCCCTCCTGTAAGTACTGTGTGGGACTTTCTCGTCACTCTGAATAATTCCTTTCGTGGCCTTGGGAAAGTCACTTATCTTGCCTTTCTCAATTTTCCCACATGAAAAATGGAAGTAAAACTGTACACTGTCATCCAAAGGATTCTGTGTGTCTCAGCCATTTCCAGATATAGGTTTACTCTGAGCAAGTGTGTTAAATAAAACAATATTTGGGGTTAATTTTAGCCTCTGTGGTCAGTGCTGACCACAACACTAAGGGGAAAAAATACTAATTAAAATGAAGAGGTGGAAAAGCATTAACTTTTTTGTTATTAATCACTTTGTTATTTATTGCTGTATATTTTGTAATTATTGCTTAGGAAAAAAAATCTATCACTGCTCTGTGCCAGCTCTAACTGCAGCTGTGGATTTAGAGAAGAAATTCAGGCTTCAGCCTTTCCCTGGGGCTGATGGACTTCTCCTTTCAAAGTAGGACACTTCTATCTGATGGCATTAACCATAAAATCCCCCATTTCAAGTCTATGATATCCTGAAGGACAACGGCTCATTTCATTTCTTATCAAGAAATCGGGCAGATCAGTCATATTTCCCGAATCAAATGACATTTTCAGAAAATTCATTTGAACCAAAAATGAGGTTTCCTCTCCACAGACTCCAATTAGTTCAAAAGTGGTTTTCTGATGAAAATTCTTCAAATAACTGAGCTGTATAAAGAAAAAATCTATATCTATATATGTATGTATATAGATATATGTACACACGCACAGTTGATGTGAAAGCCAGAGTACCCTATCAAGCAGCATAAATCTTTAATTTTGGTGATCAGCAGTAACAGTGAAATACTTTAAGATCTCTCCTTGCTTCCTCCTTATTTTTCTTCCTCTCATCCCATCAATCTGGCTATTCCGCTGGGAGTGCACACACTCATTTGCTCCCTAAGTACACAAAATTAGCTGCTTATCTGTTGATCTTCTTACATGATCCTCTAAAAATCCTTTCTCTGTATGTGTGTCCAAGGCCGCTTTTGCCTTCAGAGGAAACCTAGAAGAGCCAATCCTCAGCCTTCCCCTTACCCACTCACAGGGGGCCTGAGCCTAATTAAATTGCTCTCAAAGACAAGAAGGGATGAATTTCCTTCTTTCCATCTCCCTTGTCACCCATTTAACTCAGCTGAGATTCATTCGTTCCTTTTTACTTATGTTAAAATGGCAAGGGGGGAGCCCGAATTGAGGGGGAAGGGGGAGGAAAGTGGAGAAGGAGGAAGTGCATGGCCTACACTGTTGAGGTGCAGAATCCCGGGAACAAACAAAAGAACAGAAAAAGAGTAAATGTGAGAGGAATGAGGAGCAGAGAGAACAGCAGCTGAATTTCCTGAGCTGGGCCGCCTCCGGTTTTATTTACCATTCTTTTTTCTATTGTAAAGGAAGAAAACAGTCACTTTAAAAATGTGTGAAGATATTAATGTACACTTCTGCATTTTTATACATCCATATACACGTATGTATGCATTTATATAAAGCAGAGCTTTTTCCTTCTCCCCTCCCACCTTCCAATGGGAGACCAATGAGGGAGGCCTGAGGAATGGACAACCCTCTCCAGCCCATGCAGCCTCACCCAGAAGAAGTGTGGACAGCCACTGTAGCTTGCCCACAGCCAGGTACGCAGGAAGGGCTGGCACTGGGAAGAAGCCTTGGTGATGGTAGTGCCTGTACATGGGGAAGGATGACCCCAGCACTGTCCATGTCCCTGTGCAAGCCTAAACCCAGCAAAGGCCAAAGAAAAGCCCAGCAATTAGCCTTTGAAGGTCATCCAAAGTTGTTGGGTGTTTTTTTTTTTTTTTTTTTTTTCCTGTTCCCCCTCGTCTCCTCTCACTTCTCAGTGCTATATCCTCATCCTCCATCACCCAAACCCCAAACATAACTGGGGAGGCTGTTCAATTATATCTCTCCTGGCTCCAGCTAGCTCCTGAGTGAAAGGTCAGCAACATCCAGGAGGGAGAGGAGAGCACAAGGAGGAGCTGGAGCCGATGCTGCTGCAGCAGCTGCCTCCGTTTTCCCCTCACCTCCTTCCCTCCCCTCACCTCTCCTCTTTAATGATACCCAATGGTCAATCACTCCCCAGCAGAGAGAGAGATGCCCTGAAGCATCATTGTGGTTAGGAGCGATCGATCAAGTTTTTTTTTTTAAAAAAAAAAAGATGATAATGATAACCTGTGGACATAATGTCAGTGAGTTTGCTATGCTTCTTGGAGGCCATGCACACTCTGTCTGCCCGAGCTGAGGAGAGGCTTGGAGGGGCCCAAGAAAGCCTCTTCCCCCCACTGAGCCCACTTAGCCCTGCCTTAAAGACAGCTAATTAGACAGAGGGCTGCTATGTCTGCTTACACCAGTGGGGGAGAACAGGAACAAGTAGGGCCTCACACTAACGGTGAGCTGGACTAGAGCAACCTTTGTTTTAAGAGAAGCTTCAAGTTAACTGGAGGTAATCACTTGGAGGCACTGCCATAAATAATGCATACCTGAGCTACGCGACTTGGATGCAGGCCCCGAAAGGATACTGTGGTGTGCAGTGGTGACCAACTGCTTTCTGCCACACGTGCTGGCCTGAGCCTTTATTTTAAAACAGATTAGTGCTTTGTATTGCGAGGCAGATAGAGGTAATCACAGGCCAACGTCTAAGACGGAAATCTGAAAATCACCAGAAGGCACTTATCAGCATGCCATCTGAGCACTGGTGGATGTGTACAGACCCTTTAAAATTCTATTAGTATATGTCTGAGTAGGTTGTGGTAGAAATACAAACAGTTTTCCTTTAGTCTCTTTTCCTAAATCTCCTACCCTGCAGCCTAAGCATGGACTTCTGTTTTCATGGATAAATGCATTTTGTCTTTTAACTGTTGAGACTGCACACTTACTGGGAGGACTGCAGAACCTGTCTGGAAGAGGAAATCTTCCATTTATTCCAGTGCACACTTTATCAGAAAAATAATAATCAAACCTGGGGGCCCTCCATCCCTTGCTTCTGTTGAGGAGATATAGGATAAGTAACTCCATGGCAATAATTTCCCATCCGAACACAGATTTTTTCGTTGTCACGTTATTTTCTGCATCATTTGATGAACAAAACTACATTTTCTTCTGCACCTATTAAACTATTTGATGATGCTTTTTACTTTGCACTATAATTGGGAAAGCAATCATGTAATAAAATGTAAGTTTGTTGTGAAATAAAACAAGTGATGTCGAAAACATCCAAATTATATTGTCCGAGAAACTTTCTCAGATGTTCTGTTCATTTAGAAAAATAATGCTATTGTTATTTTCAAGTTTTTTTCACTTTTGGAAATAAATTTTTGAGATTAAAATACGCTTGTAACAGATACAATAATAATTTGTGATTCTGATGTTACTTCTCTATTAAAAAGGGAGGTTGAAAGTGTTAAAATAGCTTTGCACTGTAATGGGACTTTTATCTTGTTTCTTGCTTGAGAAACTGTCTTGTGTATGTAAAATTTTGATCCATTTGGGATTGAGATAGTAAAGAAAATCTACCAGGACTATGTACTGGCTTACACTAGCAGGACTGAAAACTTTGTGTGGGCTTAAGGAGAAATACGCAGAACAACATTTGATACAATTTGGTATTGTGCAGTAAAGAACCACAGAACACCCACATGGATTTCTTTAATAAAACACTCTCCTTTTAATTAAAAACAGAGGCATAATTTCAAGAGAAAGAGGTGAAATTCAGTCTGATCACTTTGGAAGCCAGCAGACAACATGCAGCAACTTTGTTCTATATTCAGTCTCATTAGAGATGCAGGTTTCATTTAGAACAGTGGTTGCAACAATTAATTGTATTTTATTGTTCCCAAGCTAGTGAATCAACCTGAAACCCCACAACTTTATAACCATGCAAGTTTAGAGTGCGCATAGGAAGCGTATATGAGACTCATTAATTCTTTAACGTGTTGAAATTAAGTACTGCACTAACCATGATGAGGCGTCAATAAACTGGGTTTAATTTCTGGATAAAATGTTATAATCTCATTTTTCTATAGGGACAAAACCACTTTTCTGTACCTGGAAACCAGTTAGCTGTGAATAATGATGTTGTACATAAGGTCAATGATGACACAGCTTTTAATCATCAGTGACAGTCTATCATACGAAACTCCATTCCAGGGAGATTCCTTGGAGGAAGAAGTCTAGTAAAAAGGGGTAGAATTATGTGTTCAGGAAAGTATAGAAAATTTGCTGTTTATTGAGGTTTGAAAAATTGTTGCAGGTGAAGTGAGAAGTGTTCCTCTCTTCCCCTGACCTCCCCCTTCACTCCTCAGACTTTTGCTGTGAAAAGATGCTGAATGACAGAGACCCTTTACATTTTAAAAGGGTAAAGGAGTTCTGATCTTCCAATCCAGACCTGTAAGTTCAGACTTAGTTTTTGTTCCTGAGTCCCCTGTAAACTTGCAGTATTTTGTATAACAAGGGTGGGAGATGGGGTGAGCTAGGATGTGGTAAATTTAATAGTCTCCGGATTTTTCTAATGTAGAAGGGTCTACGACAGCATCTGTGGTTTGTGTTGGACAGCTGTGGTTCGGTTGGACAAGGAGAAGTACAGGAGAGACATGGACCTGTTGGAGCATATCTAGAGGGGGGCCACAAAAACGATTCAAGGGATGGCACATCTCCCCTATGAGGATGGCTGAAAGAGCTGAGGCTGTTCAGCCTGAAGAAGAGAAGACCAGAGAGACACCACAGTGGACTTTCAGTATCTGAAGGGGGGCTGTAAGAAAAAAGGGGCCAGACTCTTTAACAGATTCTGTTGTGACAGGACAAGGGAAAATGGTTGCATAAGAAGAGTGGTGATTTAGACTTGATGAAAGGAAAAAGTTCTATATGAGAAGAACAGTGAAGCACTGGAACTTGTTGCCCACAGATGTGGTGGATTCCCCACCCCTGAAAATATTCAGGATCAGGCTGAATGGGTTTCTGAGCACTGATTGAGCTATGAGTGTCCCTGTTCACTGCAGAGGAGTTGGACCAGGTGAACTTTAAGGGTCCCTTCTGACTCAAATGATTCTATGACTCTAAGATTCCTCTACTGTCATCCACTTATTTTTATTGTTGCAATCTGGAGATGGTAAATTAAGGCCTCATCCAAAGGCCACTGAACAACTTCCATTGGCTCTTCTGTACTGTACTCTTTATTTTGCTATCAAACATGTAGTACTGTACATTTGACTTCTACAGCCATAGTCTTCCAGACTAATCATATTTTCTACAGCCAGTGACTAGACTAAGAAGTATGGGCACTACCCATACCAAGAGCAATTTCTTGCCCATCAAGCCTTTGAATACCAAAAGCTGCTAGATACTACAGAATTATTTTGTGATTATTTTATCCTCTTAACAATACAAAGGAACAGATTATCTAAATTATAGACTATTTTAAAAATAAGTATTAAAATTCCAGGTGTACTTTTGTCTATAAATAAATAAAAACAAGAATATGAGGTCATATGGTAAAGACTGAATACTTGAGAATAAAATTTTTTCCTATTTAAAGGACTTCTGAAAGCTTTCTAACCAACATCACATTTGAGATACTGCACAGTTTTCTTCATGAAGCCAGACTACTATTGCCACAATAAATAAATTCAAACAGTGGTACTTCTCATTATGATTCCTTTGTAGATTTTTTACTGCTTTGTATTTCTTCTACAGAGCTGAAAAGAACATTTGTAGGCTAATATCTGAAACACTTTCTCTTTCCTACTTTATTAATACCTGCTATTATATCTCACATTATCTTTAGATAATTTTGAGTGTTTTGTATTCATTTCTTTCAGGTGTCTGCGAAATTTACTCATTTTTAGAGAAAAAAAAAAAAAAAAAAAACGAACTGAAAAAAGAAAATCTTTATTACGTTTTTCTATGTTATGGTCAGATTTCAAAATCACTTCTATCACTGATCTCTCTAATCACATTTAGTCTTCTAAATTTAGCAACTAGTTATGATTTTATTAGCAACTAAACTAGAGAGTGTAAGCTTTTGTATGATCTAGAGTATTACGCTATATGGACAAGAAGACCAGAATCTGAGCAATTTTTATATGTTTGATGATATTATTACAGTTATCAGAAAGCAGTTATATATATATATATATTTATATATATAAATAAGTCCCACTGAAATTATGCTCATTGAGCTAAGTGTATTCACACATTTGTCTGTTTGCTCCTTTGCTTACCTTTTGTGAAAAAAATTTGATCCAGCCAGCTAATTGTTATTGGATTGGGTCATAATTTGAAAAGTTCCTTTAGAAAAAAAGTCATGCTCATTAATCATGGAGCTACAGATGAGCATTCCTTGAAATTAGGAACCCTGTGATATCTAAGACTGTGTAATGTGACAATTTCATCCCTGTCAGTGCTCTTGTTACCCTGGTACAAACACAATGCCAAAGGGTCCATAAGCTATGGTTTGGGTCACTTGCAGCAGTAATCCTCAAACTGCAGGTAACAAGTTCATACTTCAGTCTGTCTGAAAAATATAAGAGTTTCACATTTTTTAAGAGTTAAGGTTATTGCAACCATTCTTTCATGGTCTCACTGCCTATTTCAATGCTAAGTAAAGCATGTTTGTACATTTACACTGTCATATATAAATTATCATTGTATTAAGCATTTATAGCAAATTTTAATCTTTAAATTTCCCAAACCACTTTAAGAATTTAAAAACTATGTAAATGTTTTTAAAAAAATAGAGGGGGTAGAATAGATCTGGTTGAACTACTTATAATGAATAATTAATTTGACAAATCTATTTCTTTTTTCCTATTTGCAAATTATTCAAGTGCAAACTTGGTTTCTTTTGTTCTTCGGTTGAAATTATTTCATTAGTAGTTTAGGCAAAAAAATTTCAATCTACAAACTTCTTGCCAACTGTTTCACGATAGTTAAGTCAAACATTATCTGTTTATAATTAATCATTTTGCGTGCAAGATGATGACCTGTAAATGAAGTTTATTTCTTCACATTGTTTGGTTGATTTTAAGAAGTCACTTTCAGATTAACACTCATAAAAAATAGAAACAGTTCAGAGCAGAAGAACCTTGAGAAAGCTCATGAATGCATCCTTAGAGGGACAATAAAATGCAGTTCTTGCTGACAGCTTTATTGAAACCATACTAAGAAGAACCTGCAGGACATTCCAAGGGCTAGAAGGACAACTGACAATTTTTTGACCAAAGATGACTGGTTTGAATTCAAGCTTCTGTGAGATTTAAGTTAGCTAGATGTAAGCTGATGATAGTAATATTTTGTCAGGCTTCATTTAACAGCTTGTAGATGATTTCCCTACCAGAGGGATGAGAAACTCCGCATTCCTGTTGGCCATCTCAGTAGGAGCCATACCAATCAGTGAAAAAACAGCAAAATGTAGTCAGAAAGGCATTAAATTAAACATGAAATACCGTTTAAGGGAAATTATGGCAAATACATGTGTGTACAGCCAGGTTACCAGTTAAGTGACAAAATCAAGAAATTAAGCATGTACAAAAAATACATTTTGAAGAAATCTCTAAATTCATGTTCTCATGTTCAAGCATTTTGGTAATAATTGGACAGAGGCTGTATTCATGTATTAGAATAAATGTCACATAGTTAGCATTTGTGAAACTTGGTAAAATGTCATAATGCTGGAATTTTTCTGAACAGCAGTTAATTTTTTTTATAGGGAGGAACTGGAAATCAACAGTTGCACCAAATACAATGGTGCAGGTTGAAGAGTCAGAAATAATCAAGCTACCTTAACCCTGTGCCAGTTAAAACATAACTGGATAGAAATCTCAAAAGAAAATACAGCCTTGTAAACAATGAGATGAGCTACTCCTTCAGCATCCTTGCTTCTGGGGTGTGGGGGTGGGGTGAGCCCAGTTCTATCATAGGGAGTTTAAACTGGGGAATATTTGCTGAGATTTTTTTTTATTTTATTTTTTTGCCAGTAAAAAGATTCCTTACAGCTTCTAAAATATTAGCAGATACTACGAGAGTGTAGAAAATTCTGCATCATTCATAAAGACACTGAAAACTGAACATCATTTTGATGTCCAAACAGATACCTATGCCCACCTATCAATATGAAACACGAAGAGCTGAGGACTAATGATCACAGTCTGCTTATATTTATTTTATGAATTTGATGTGTACATAACACCAAGTCATAATGGTTATATTAGATGTTTAAGAAGGCCAGTTTATCGAAGCTTGAATGAGTTAACATAACTGAGCAGGAATGTAAATTTTAATTAGGAAGTATTAATGAAAACTGGGAATTGTTCAAGGACATAATCTAATTTCACTTACATACAGCAGTGTACAGTAGTCAAAATGCCCTGATTAAAACACGCAAAGCCATGTAAAACAAGAAATAATTCTATATAAAAATTGAAATTGAGCATGGATAAGTTATATACTGAGACTTTTGAGTAATAGATAAATTAGTGACTCAGTTAAAAGTTAGTGGCCAATATGGTTAAAAACAAGAAGGCACATTTTTAAACAGTTTAGCATAAAAAGAGTCTTAGGTCAAATGTGGTTCCATTGACGATGCAGATGGTAGAAATCATAAATAATGATGCAGAAAAGGCAGAAATGTTTAATAAATATTTCTGTTCCGCACTTGGAATGAAACAGGAGGATGTATCCATCCCATGTGATGTTGTGGATGGAAATGAAAGTTTGCCATCTGTAACAAAGGAAGAGGTAAGGCAGCAACTGCTAAAAATGAGTATATTCATATCAAAAGGCTTTGATTATTTTATATCTAAGAGACTTAAAGGAACAAGCTGAACAACTGAATTTAGCCAACTGCTCAAAACATAGGAAGCAAAGGTACCCATCCTTTTTTGCTGTCTTGCAAGCATCTAATTTACCTCATTTGGGAGACTAGTAGAAATACCTGTCCCCACCATGCCGTGAAAAATAGATATTTCTGAAGAAACAAAAAGTTGTTTTGTTCTTTACTTCTATTGAAGACTACTACTTAGGTGACACCAGCACAGTTCTCTTGATGGTCCTTGTATTTTAGGATTCTCCAAGTTGCTTTCTTTACAAGTATAAGCCATCTTTTTGAAAAGTGAGAAAAGGAAGGCCTCAAGCCATCTATAGCTGGATTGGATTAGAAAGTCACATTAAATGGATTAAAAACTGCTTTATTTGCAGCCCTTAAAGTGGAGTTATGTAATGAAAATGTAATGAAAACACATCAGTGATGTACAGTGTTGCTGGTAGTGCTGACTGTGGATCAAGGTTTGATCTAATACTGCAAAATGTTTTTTCCAACTATTTAGATGAAGTTTTGGTGAATTACAAAACTGGATACCACATAGAATCATAGAATCATAAAATCATAGAATCATAAAATCATAGAATCATAGAATCATAGAATCATAGAATGGCCTGGATTGAAGAGGACCACAGTGATCAAGTTTCAACCTCCCTGCCATGTGCAGGATCCCCAACCACTAGACCAGGCTGCCCAGAGCCACATCCAGCCTTGCCTTGAATGCCTCCAGGGATGGGGCATCCACAACCTCCTTGGGCAGTTCTAGTGTGTCACCACCCTTGGTGTGAAGAACCTCCTAATATCTAACCTAAATCTCCCCTGTCTCAGTTTAAAACCATTCTCCCTTGTTCTATCACTATCCACCCTCATAAACAGCTGTTCCCCCTACTGTTTGTATGCTCCCTACAAGTACTGGAAGGCCACAATGAGGTCTCCCCGGAGCCTTCTCCTCTCCAAGCTAAACAAGCCCAGTTCCCCCAGCCCTTCCTCACGGGAGAGGTGCTCCAGCCCTCTGATCATCTTAGTGGCCCTCCTCTGGACTCATTCCAAGAGCTCTGTGTCCTTCTTGTGCTGTGGATCCCAGGCCTGGACGCAGTACTCCAGATGAGGGCTCACAAGAGCCAAGTAGAGGGAGACAATCACCTCCCTCTCCCTGCTGGCCACCTCTTTCTTAATGCAGCCCGGAACACACTTGGCCTTCTGGGCTGCAAGCACACACTTCTGGCTCATGTCCAGCTTCTGATCCACCAGGACCCCCAAGTCCTTCTCTTCAGGGCTGGTCTCAAGGAGATCTTCCTCCAGTTTGTATAAATACCTGGGATTGCCCCAGCCCAAGCGTGGCACCTTGCACTTGGCCTTGTTGAACCTCATTAGGTTTCCATGGTCCCACTTCTCCAGCCTGTCCAGGTCTCTCTGGATGGCTTCCCTTCCTTCTAATGGATTGACTGCACCGCTCTGCTTGGTGTCATCCACAAACTTGCTGTGGGTGCACTCGATGCCATCATCTATGTCACCGATGAAGATGTTGAAGAGCACTAGTCCCAACACCGACCCCTGAGGGACACCGCTTGTGAAACGGCCTCCACCCTGACACAGAACCTTTGATCACAACACTTTGGCTGTGCCCAGCCTGCCAATTCCTAATCCATTGAACTGTCCATCTTTCAAATCCACACCTCTCCAATTTAGAGAGAAGGATGTGGTGAGGGATCATGTCAAAGGCCTTGCAGAAATCCAGGTAGATGACATCCATCAGCCTTCCCCCGTCCACTGAAGCCATCACTCCATTGCAGAAGGCCATTAGATTGGTCATGCATGATCTGCCCTTGATGAAACCTTGCTGGCTGTCTCGAATCACCTCTTTATCTCGTATGTGCTTTAACATAGCTTCTACGAGGATCTGTTCCATGATCTTCCCTGGCACAGAGGTGAGGCTCACCAGCCTGTAATGAGAAAAATGAGATGAGATGAAAAAAATGAGCTACTTTTATAAGATTAGATTAGAGTTGATTGGTTGGTGGTCAAGAACCAGTAAAATATATTTAAACAAAAAATTGACCCAAAAGTCAAGAATATATATTTAGGAAATACTTTTAGGAAGACTACCTCTGAAAACAACGCTTCAGAAAGAGGATGTTTGTTGGTCAACAGAAATTGCCTTAGTGATTCAGTGGTTCATCTTTTGCTGGATAAAAGGAGGATTATAATCAGGAACAGGGAACCAGGCCTCATTTCTATACTCCACACTGGAAACACCCTATCTACCTGCCAGACCTGCACTTAACAAAAAATACAAAGTAATACTAGGATAAAAGTGAAAGGAACATCACTGCATTGTTCTAAACTTTGGCAAATGAGTCTTAGAATGTGATGTATTTATATGAACAGATAGAGAAGGCACCTGACATATGGGGCCTTCTTCCTTTGCAGACGTATTCAACAAATTATATCTTGCAAAATATGCAGAATTCTATAATTAAACATCGGAACAGTTTCTTGAAGGCAATAGGCTCACCGTACTTTGTCAATTTTAAAATGAGATCAATTGTATTTCTAAAACAAGTCTTACTGTCTACATACACTGATGGTGAGACACTGTCATAGTGAATTTTTCCTTGTCTGAAAGTTTATAAATCTGCAAAGAGAAGAAAATCACAGTGAAAATATTTGCAAAAATTAATTGTGAGTTCAGATAAGAAAATCAAGGTTTGATTATGTCCATATCTAGAAGAATTTTCATGATGCTATCTAAGGGGCCTTTTCTGATGCTAAAATGCACTACTTTTGTGGTGGATTTCAGCTGCTGTGGACTCTGAAGCACTTATGAAGTTGGAATGGGGTATCATAGATTCATCTTAACTCAAAGGGGAACATGAGACAACAGAATGAGTATGGCTGACATATGGGATGGAGGTGGCCTAATATTAGCAAAATTGTAGAAATAGTAAGTTGCTGGAAAGATTTTAGCAATGAATCTTGTCCTGAGATGTCTCCAACATGACAGCTCCTTCCCAGAACATGATGCTAAAAATGTCCCCTGTGCATTTACCACTTGGTTTACCTTATACACTATCTGTTTTTCTAATTCTTCATTAAGTCTTATTCTAAAATATTGAATAGAAATGCTTTGTTTCATTCATCAGTTTCTCACTGGATTGAACTGCACTCAGAGCCTGCTCCCATTCTTGAAAGACCTCGCAGCTGCAACACAGTAGTCGAGCTTACAAAATACAGTTAGAAGTTATGTGACTTCCTCACATTTCAAGTGAATTAAGAATATTTCTCCAAAATTATTCATTTTATAGTCATCAGAAAATGCCATTACTTTTCTGTGACTCAGAAATAAACACTAATACAATTTATGGCAGTGTTACCCAGACTTTTATTTCAGAGCCACTGGAGAATGCATGGGAAAAACTGATGCTTTGATATGCTTAGAAGCTGAATTTGGATACAAGTCAGCTGTCAAAATGAAGTTAAACTCTTAAGCTCTGCTTTTAGCTGTTTTAGGAAGAAACTTTCTAAATGCTCAGACTCTTTAGGAGAAAATTCTGGGGGAGTTCTGAAGAACACTTTCTTGCTGAGCAAAATGGAGACAAGTTAAAAAGTCCAGCATGCATCTGTACATAATGAAGAGTGTGTTGGAGCCTGTGTATGACACTGGTTATGCAGCAGCAATTGATGTTCTAGAATAATATCTTGTCTGAGTCACAGCAGCATAATCATTGCCTAGGTGTGGAGATTTACAGTAACAATTTGGCTCTTCAAATGATTCACTGTGTGGCCCTCAGCAAACCACTTAATTTTGCCTTTCAATTTCCTCAGCTATGAAATGGAGATAATTATATTTCTGGAGCTTTATAAACACTTTGAAATCTATAGCTGAAAAGTACATAAAAGTGCTAAGTAAAAATATCAGATTTCTTTTCTTCTCCAGTTTATTTCTCCAGCCTTATAAGACCAAGTTCACACAGTTTTCATTTTGCAAGTGGTCTAGCTAAAGCTGATAGAATATAAAATTAATATAAATTTACAGTAAGATTAACTTATTTATCATCCTTGTTCTTTTGCTTGGTTTTTTGGTTTTTGGGTTTTTTTTTTGGAGAAGGGGAAAGGGAGGGGGAAAGGAGGTGCTCCTTATCATTTAAAAGCTTTTATCAATTCTAAATTTCATTAGAATCAAAGATACCGGTATTGGAGCCAGACATATCTGAGACTTGTAGTGGCTGCTGCAGTACAACGTGTGTTTGAAAAAAGAGTAAGCCAACTTGGAAGGAAAGCAATGGCATTGACAACTGTTTCAAATTAGGTGGGAAATTTAAATACAAATTTAATATCTTCTTCATAAAACTTGCCCAAAATTTCAAAATTTTATCTAAAATTTGAAGTTAAATTTAAAAGCCGTTGTCTATGCATACATGAAAGTAAGTAATGATAGAAACAAGAGTACAGGTCTTGAATTTGTGGTGCACTATTTACTCCAGAACAGATATAAATCAATATATTGGGTACATAGATGGAGTAGTTCATCCACCAGCTTAAGGAAGTTATTTCTTCTTCTTCTTAAGGAAGTTATTTATATCATTTGGGACAGAATATAAAAATGCCAGGAAAATATAAATTATATTTATTTATTTTAGTTTGAATGTAGCCAAAAGAAAGATAATGCCTAAATTTATGCTAACTCACTTCCCTTATTCAAAGCACATACTGTGCGTATGAACGTTATACATTAGGAGATGCCAATAGCCAAAGGCTCTTCTTTACTTCATCCCTTTTTCGCCACTTCTGTCACTCCCACACATAGTATGCTGTTCGATTAATAGTTTTGAAACTAGGCACTTAACAGGGCAAGGACATTTTGCTGCACAGTAATCTTACTCCCATCCACCCCTCTATAGTGGTCATGCGAATCTCCTCCAAAGGTCCAAAATCCAGTTCTGGTGAGAAAGGAAAGTTTATGAGTTAATGAAACTGTAATGCTTTTATATTCACAGGTCTCTGGTCCCCTGCTGGGTACAAGTTAGTATTTGCTAGAATATCTATTTTATCTGAAGATCAACGGTTATCAAATAGGATATCTCTGGTTCTCAGAAACTTGTTCTAGTACTATTGATTTGCTGCAGCTTCTTGAACTCTTTAAGACATATGTATTCAGAAAAAAAATCTCTTCCTTCCCCAGAAAAGAAAGGTGAATCTAATATACTGTGATTTAATGCTATTTTGGTGGTTCCTGTAATGCTTCTCTGTCTGAGTGATTTTGCAACTCATTCAGGTTTATACATAGAGGGTTCAAAAGCAAAGTTGTGCCTGCCAGATTTACTGATAAGCCATTTTTTCCTTTATCCTTGTGGCATAACTGTCACAGGATGACACAGACAAGTGAAAAGAAAAGAACTGCCAAGATGAAAGTATGGACTATCCCTTTTAAAAACTAGAAGTAAAAGGAAAGTGCCTGTAGAATGCAGTTTGTTTTGGACTGGGAAATCAATTTGTTTCATATTATCTTCTGGTAATATGTTGTTTCTTAAGTTGAACTATAAGTTCAGAGTTAACAGGCAGGGACATAGGCAGTCTTCTAGGCTGGAGAGTTTCCAGTAACAACTGCAGAATCTGTCTTATCCTAGTGCTGTCATACTGATGACAAAATATACCAGTTTTAGTCAAATTTTTGTCTCATTTAAATCTAGACCTCTCTGCAGATATGTATTTTTCTGAAACTGAAGCTCAGTTGGAAAGCCAAAATATTCCTTGATCTATACATTACTGAATTCCTTTCTTGTCCTCACACTACTAGAATAAATACACTGGTTGCTCCAAAAGTAATGCCTTCTATTTATTTCCATGGAAACTACAATAGATAAAAAAAGCACAACAACATTATTTGATAGAGCATTTTCTCAACTGCAAAACACTGTTTTTCAACATAGTCACCACCATTATCTATGTCTTTCCACCAGTGATGAACAAGAGTCTGCATGCTGTACTTGGAAAAATCTGCATCAGCAGATGTGATTGTCACTGTGGCCACTGCTAAAAAGCACCATCAACCACCTCAGTGTGCTCACATCCACTCTCTTGTCTCCATCAACGTTCAGTAAGCATCGCTGAATCACAATGGGTACCATTTTTTCTGCATGGAGGAATTCAATGGCACACTTTTTCTTCATACACACTTCCATGTTAGATACCTATTTTGTTGGACTGCCCCTCTGCTGCCATCTGTCACACAGCAATGAAATGTAATGGAATATTGGTGGGAATATTCAACTCTTCTGCCATAGCACCAATATTCATCTCTGACATTGCAGGTCAACATAATAAAATAGAGATATTACTTTTGGAGCAGCCCTTGTAGTACCAGTTCTGCACTTCCTAGGAATTAATCTATGCTTCATCTTGAATCTGAAATGCTAAAGAGCAAGCTGTCATCTAACTGGTTCAGTACAGCTTCGATGTGCTCTGGCAGTAAATAACTTCTGTATCTTGAGCATTTAATTTTTTCAGTGCACTGCAGGAGATAGGTGCATAGCAAAAATTATTCTTCTAATTATAAGATCTACAAAAAAAAAAAAAAAAAAAAAAAAAAAAAAAAAAAAAAAAAAAAA
>NW_024885344.1:13668549-13670586 GCF_019232065.1 Centrocercus urophasianus
AAAAAAAAAAAAAAAAAAAAAAAAAAAAAAGAAAGAAAGAAAGAAAAAGATACTAAGGAAAAGATACTCTCTTGCTTATAACTAGATCTTTAGGCTTCCAGTAGTAGCATTTTGCTTACAAGTCTACAGAAATGGAAAAATCCTAACTAATAATTCAGTCATCCCTCTGTTTTAGTTTCCCCAGCAGCCCAACATGCTGAACTAAATAACAGTCCTGTGCTGCCAAGCTATAGTTAAAATCCATATGTTCACAAATATAATGTCAATCATGTCATGCAAGATCTGACTCATTAAGTATGATGCTCATATTATTACTCAGCAAACAGTTCTTAATGCAATTTAGGCCAGTGTATATCAAAATTCATGAATTCTGATGGTTACAAAGATCTTTTAATAACACCTTCAGAGGATGAAATATATAGGCTTCAAAAAGGTATGCAATAGTATGGATATTAGACATAATAGTTAGAGGTAGGAGGAGCACACAAGATCAACAAGCCAGACAAGTTCAGAAACCTTTAGTGATTGTGTAGCGATTTGTAATGAAAATTCAAGTACCTTGTCCTTAATGATCCATTTATCTCTTCGACATGATTTTTTATCATTCTAACTGGCATGGCTCCTGTTTTCTGAGTGTTTATTGCACATTTGTTTTGTCAAATAAGTCTTTAATATCAAACAGATCAGACCACTTCCTCAGATTTCCTCTGAATAAATTATATTTTCTCAGGAAAACAGAGATGAATTATTTTATGTCCAATGCAGTGTAATACTGATATGATTCTTGCAGTAAAGGAGGAGGAGAAATGTGAAGAATTGTTTCTATATCAGAAAGATAACTGTATGTAGTCACTGCTTTTAATCTGTATTAAATTTTGCGTAGATCAGTGTGCATCTCACCCAGGGAAGACAAGATAGTTAAAACAGATGTTTTCCTATGAAAACTGCTAGTATGTATCTCCACTAGGTACACAGCATAAGACTAGCTCTGACACAATGCAGAATACCTTGTAGCATGGCAGCAATATCCAGTTCTCTTGATCATTACATCTTGATGAAGAAACTTTGCAGTTTGGATTTTTGCTTTGATTATGAGATGGAATCTCTATGCAATTGCAGACATCTTCTGAAATATACAAAAATATACAAAGATACAAAATGTTTAAATGGCTCCACCCTGAAATTCATTCCTTCAGCAGAATTTTTTTTTTTTTTTAATTTAACTGTCTCAGTTATTTGAATCAGTATTTATAGAAACATGTCTGTAAATATGAAATACATGACATCTTATTACAAATCAACAAAAATTGCCCTACGGCTGGCAGTACTGATTTCACACACTTTAACTTGTGCACAAAGGGAGCCCTGTGGGAAGGTAAGCTAGAATGTAGATTCAGAGCACACAGACTCTCTACAGTATCTCCCCATGCAAACAGTCTTCCTGTGGGTATGTCATTCCATTTTGGAAGGGGTTCATCACTGCAGAATGAGAACTACTGCAGAATACCTAACATCTTGTAAATTCACACTCTGAAGTGCAAAAACTTCCCTGAACCATTAATAAGTGATTCTTATTGATTTCAAAATCCCATTAAGCTTAAAGATATTCCTCATCCATAGTAGGATCACTCAGGAAAACAAGAGCAAACCCTAAGGTTGGGGCTTTGGGTCCTTAAAAGCATTCCCTCAAGCACTGCTCTCCTCTCAGCCTTGTGGATTCTGAACATTTCTATCCCCTTTTCTACTTCTTATGGCTTACTCTGTAGGCTACTACTGCAACCACTGCTGATGGCTATACAGTGGCTTGAAGTATCCAGGAGGGACCGTAGGAGCACAGAGAAGGAAGTAAGTTGATGAAAGCAATATGGAAAATAGCAGCTCTAAGTTCTGTGATAGTGATGTAGAGTATGGAAACATTGGTGAACCAATAGAATTTCTCCATCTTTCAGCCTCGGATAAATTATCAACATTGAAAGTAAAGGAAAATCAGGGGAGGGGGGGGGGGGGGGGGAGAGGGGGGGGAAGGGGGATGAAGGG